>NW_015374166.1:159254-179869 GCF_001272555.1 Dufourea novaeangliae | reverse complement strand
AAAGTATAAAGTATAAAGTATAAAGTATAAAGTATAAAGTATAAAGTATAAAGTATAAAGTATAAAGTATAAAGTATAAAGTATAAAGTATAAAGTATAAAGTATAAAGTATAAAGTATAAAGTATAAAGTATAAAATGTAAAATGTCTAAATGTAAAATGTCTAAATGTAAAATGTCTAAATGTGAAATGTCTAAATGTGAAATGTCTAAATGTGAAATGTCTAAATGTGAAATGTCTAAATGTGAAATGTCTAAATGTGAAATGTGTAAATGTGAAATGTGTAAATGTAAAATGTCTGAATGTAAAATGTCTAAATGTAAAATGTCTAAATGTAAAATGTAAAATGTCTAAATGTAAAATGTAAAATGTAAAATGTAAAATGTAAAAATTTGCTATAAACTGTCGGATGTATGCAAATTCTTCATAAAATTATGGTAGATTCGATCCCTAATAGTCTAAAAGGTACTGACATGTACATACAAATTGCAGAATACATCAGAAACATTGAAGAAACTGTACCACTGCCTCTGAAAGGTTAAATGTACCTTCCTATTCTGGGTTGCTTGCAGACGAACAGACATGTCCTGTAGACAATCTTTGGGACTGAAGAATCTGATTACTTTCCTCGGTTCTTATAACATCGCCTATATACTTGTACTGATTTCAGTTCAACTTCCATTTCTTATTTCATGTCATGAAAAAGGCGTTCCCAATGAACTCAGCCTTGTTCAGTTTATCATGTACTAAATAAATTAAGTGATCCTCGGATAATCGAGAGCATACTGCACTTTGACACTTCACTTTCTGTCTAGAAAAATAATTATCATACTTGTATTATAGAATCACTTATACCATTATTTCTACCATTTATCTTTATTTGAAAAAAGTTTCTGTTTAAAATGTTTCTAATAGGCCACATGATTCACCATTTGTTTATAACTGAACGCGCGTTCCATTCAGATTAATTCCGAAATTATCTCACTACCGACTCCTGCTATGCGTTCATAGAAAGACACCGATCTCTCGCGTCAGGAAGCGTTCCGCGTTCTCGTAACTGTGTCTAATTCAATTCGGAACTGCATATGCCAATTGTTCGTCAGTTGGAAGGGGGGATGGGGATACACTGACATACTGATACCAGGTCGGGAAATGTTCCGGTATCGACCGTTACACCTGTGAAACTATGCGAATATACACAACGGTGAACTACTGTCAGAGGAAACTTCATTACCCCGAAGTTAAACTGCCCCTTGAATTTAACCCCGTGATTGCGACAAATGCAACAGACGACTAATAGCTTCCTGAACGAAAATCTTACCCCGCTGTCTTATAAGTTTCTTTACCGTGTCTTTTCAGCTGAAATACATTGCGTTGTTAAATGAAAATCAATGCAATTAAAACGTAGCGATAGAATGCACAGTTTGTACCTTGTCACATCTCTGTAATTATGTAACGTAGAAGCGAATGTTTTAAATAGCTGTTACAAAAATTGAAAAGTTTCGATTTGAGGACGATTTAAGAGAATTTATCTCTCTACTGATCTGGTAATGGTATTTTACAAAAAAAAAGTTTTCTGGTTAATTTTAACTTTTTGCGTGCCTTGAATGTATGCATACATATACATATGTATATATAGGATTTTCATGCTGTTAGCGTCAGTATTGTTTTTGGAAATGGCAAATATCTAAGAAAAATAGGACAGGACAAAGTTTCACTATTCCATATACGCAACACGATGGCTTGAATAGATTTTTTGAAATTTACAGTAGTTTTCACGTAACAACGACACAATTAATTTTTTTACATTGATGGCTGTAATTATTTGTATATTATATGAGAGAATAGTAATAGTAATTCTTTTATTTTTTATACCTTTCGGCCTTTGAAAGGGGGTTTACAATAGTTTTATACAATACATTAATTCTTCTCACATTAGGTAACAGATATAACGTATTATAACTTCATAAATTATCTCTTCTAAATTCATATAAAGTAATTTCTTAAATGTCTTTTATATCGTATCTTACAGCTACATCACTATCACTTTGCTACATGTTGGTCCTTCTTTTTCTTGTTCTTCCTTTCTTCTTTTACTTATTATCTCTCTCATCCAATTTGTTCCTTCTCCTGCGTCTTTCAGTAATTCATATATTTTCCTCGTTATTCTGGTAGCGTTTCTACAATCTAATACTTGATGTTCTAACGATTCTTCATTCTCGATACATAATATGCACTTTTTCTCTTTCTAGCTTTTCCAAAACTTATTTTTTTTCTCTTCATTTGCGCATCTGAACCTTGCTATTAATTTTTAGTCTTTTCCTTTGTATTGTACCGTTTGATACATTGGTTTTAAATTGGTGCGTATCTCTTTGTATCTTTGATTATATCTGCTTCTAACTATCCTGTTATATTGCTCTGTATTTGTTCATTTACGTCTGCTTCCTTTGAAGTTGGTCCTATTTCTCTTTCGTTTCTTCTTGCCTCTTCTACTTCAACTAGATTCATTCCATTACGTCTGTAATACGTCTCTCTTTCCTTATCCCATCATAATTTCTTTTCTTCTTTCCTGTTTTTTATTTGGTTCCAGCATTCCTTGATTATTTTGTTTTTACCTTCCTTGCTTGTTCTTTCTTCATACTTTTGAGCCCTTCTTCCTGCTTTTATTCTCATTCTTTCGATTTTCATTTCTTCTAATACAATATAAGCTGGTGTGTTATAGTCCAGGCCTAGAATCCATCTTATGTATTTCTTTTGTATTCTTTCTATTATCGGTATGTCCGTCCAGCCCCATATTTCCGCGGCATAGAGTAAGATACTGCCTATTAGGCTTCTAAACATTATCATTCTTGTTTCAATATTTACTTTAAATTTTCTTTTCCCCATTCCCCATAATTGTGCCATTGCGATTTTTGCTTTTTTGATGGTCTCTTTTATATGGATTTCCCACTTTCCATTTTTTTGAAAATAACAGCCAAGATACTTGAAATCTTTTACTTCCTCTACTTCTTCTTGTTACCATGACCACTTTTCCTTTTTTGTCTTTTCTCTTCCTTTTTCCAAAATTAGCACTTTCGATTTATTTACGTTTAGTATCAGTTCTTTTCTTTCTAAATATTTTTCCATCGTTCTCATCATTTCTTGCAGTTTATTTGGTGATTTTGCTATTAGTACTATGTCATCTGCGTATGCTAATGACCAAATTTTATCTTTTCCTATTACTGCTCCTCCTGTTTGTGCTCTCTGTAATACTTTTTCCAAATGTGCGGTGTATAAAGTAAATAGAGTGGGGCTCAAGGGACACCCGTGTCTCACTCCCTTCATTGTTCAAAAGTTATCTGACTTCATCCCGTTCACTCTAACTACATTTTTCGTTTCTTTATATATTTCCTTAATTATTTCTCTTAGATTTCTATCTATCCCGTTTCTCTCCATTATTTTTTCTAGTGTCTCTCTGTTTACCTTATCAAAAGCTGCACTTAGATCTGCGAACATGGTGTACACTTAACCTCCTTTATTCATTAATTTGGTATTTACTATATAATTTAGTATAAATATGTTGTCACCGTACTTCTTTCGCTTCTGAATCCTGCCTGAGTTTCTGGTATTATACCTTTTTCTTCCATTTCTGACATTATTTTTTCTTCTACGCACATTGCATACACCTTATATGCCGTATTCAGTAGTGTGATTCCTCTCTAATTGTTTATTGCATCTTTGTCTCCTTTCTTGTAGATCGATGCTATTACTCTTTCTTTCCAACTTTCGGGAACTCCTTCTCTTTGCAATGCTTTATTAATTATTTCTTTTAATTATCTTATTATGTTTCTATTACTGTATTTCCAGACTTCATTTTCAAGACCATTCTTCCCTGCTACTTTTTTATTTTTCAGTCTCATTATTTGTTTTATTATTTCTTTTCCTGTAATTTCTCCCTTATTTGCTGTATTTTCATCTATCGGATCTTCAATATTCTGCTGTTCTTCACTTCCTTCCAATAAGTTTTTAAAATGGTTTTTCCATTAACTTATTTCGTGCTTCCTAGTTATTTACTCCCATTTTTTTCTTTCTTTGTTTATATACAACCACACTTGTTCTTCTCTTTTTATTTGTAAAATTTCTTTTTCTCCTCTTTCTTAGTATTCCTTCTTTTTTTCCTCACATTCATTTTTATATTTTTTACTTTTCTGGTCATACTCAATTTTTTGTTCGTTGCCTTTTTTCCATCTCTTCGAGCTTTTCTGGCTTCTTTCTTTTTTCTTGTGCACTTTTCATCCCACCATTTGCTGTATTCTATTTTTCATTCTCTTAGTCTAACTTTTTTCTTTTGTACTGCCTTGTCTATGCTTTGTCTTATCTCTTCCATCATTTCGTGTACATTTTCTTTTTTAAATTCTATTTTTTCCGTTTCTTCCATATATAGACTCTTTGCTTCCTCTGTCCATAAACTTATCTCCTCCCATTCTCCGTTTTCTCCCTTCAGCTCAGATTCTTGCGTTACTTCTATTTCCATCTTTATAAGCATGTGGTCTGATTCCACTCTTTTCTCAACCTGGAAGTCCTGGATATCTTCTTTCGTTACTGCATTTACCACTATACAGGGTGTAATAAAAATGTTGGTCGACCCGGAAATGGGACACTCGCGGGGTGATTTGGAACAACTTTTTCCTTAGCAACAATATAATCAGAGGCTTCTTTAACGAGATATTAACAAAAAACTCCGACCAATCAGCGCGCGAGTCTTCCGGCGGAGCTCCCACGGTAACGTTGGCTATGCGCCGCGCTTGTACTACGAAGCTCCGAACAAGAAAGTCGGCATGCATCGCAGGAAACTGCGTATAATAGCATATAAAAAAGACGTAATAAATAAAATCATACTTTTTATCATCTCTCGTTTGTTATTTAAAAAGATTAATGAACGAAGCATAAATGTAGGCAAATTATGTGTAACGTAAAAAGACGATTGCACATTTACCTTTTTAGGCTAAGGAATTTGTAAATTTCCTTTTCAAATAACGTATTGACGAAAAGGTAATGTAACAGAGAATGAACGAGAAGTGATCGTAGTTCGTTATTGAAATAAAAATCCGTAGTTTAATAATGGGCAACAATGTTACTAATAATGAACAAGTCTTTAAGAAGCCCGATAAAAAATTTAGGAACAGAAACTTGCAAAATTATCACTGAGTAAAGTCATAGCTTGCGTTAAATAAGAAAATAATAATGACCAATAAACTGAATAGAACTCACCCTTATGCAAATTCACCTGCAGCTTGCAAACTTGCGTCAGTAGGTCAGTGTTCCGAGCCTGGGCATCGATGGACGAAATGGTTTATGGCAGGGTAGAGTCCATGTCACACGTGATCACAGGTATGCGACACCAGTCCACGTTAAGAGTTGCAACGTGAAGTGCGTCCGGGTTATTCCACCGCATATGCATTCACTTTACTTCACGACCACCAACACCGATCACCTGACACGATCACATAATGTATTTTTCATCGAACCTGTTGTTCCTACGTTACGAACATTGGTAGCTCCGCAAGAGGCCGATTGTATTCAATTTATCAGATGTTTTACATAATCGCTTGCACAGCAGCAGCCGCATATCCGTTATTCTGTGCGTACCACCAAAACATTGCGTAATACCACAGACGAGATATAAGAATAGGCTTAACATGCAATGTAATTTTCTGTCCCATGCTTCGAGGGCGTCAGAAGCCCCCTTACCATTTTAGTGTCAATACCCGACGTTACCGATGAAGCATGAATTCTGAGGATTATTAGCACAAATGAAGTGTTATATATTCCATTCATATTGCGTGTATCTATATGATTTGATGGGAATAAAAATATCCGATGCTTCAGTTTAAGGTTAAGGGATAAATATGACAGTCATTAAAAATGAAACGGAAAAGTATATCATTTTCACTTAACTACAAGACAATTTATTCTAAATGCTTCGTTAATGGGCATTTTATTAATGTTACTTTTTACATATTTTTGTTTTATTCGTTTTTATATCTTGCCTTACATTTGTATATTTGTAACAGATAAATTCAGAATAGATGTAGTTTCATAAATAGTTTATCAAATCTACATGTGGGAGAATATATACACCGCTTTTATTAACATTTACATATTTATAATTTACATGGGAGTATGAATAATTTTACTGCCTATTGTAAGAATCTTAATGCGCGCGTACAATTACTTTCTGGCAATTGGTAAATTCTTACATATGACTTTACTTACACGTTATTTACTTAGAAAAATTTTATTTATTGGGAGTAATTAAATAATAAACGTATGTTAATATTCAGCTACGTGTCTCTCAAATTTAGTGAAATACAGAGGTTTTATTTTCTTGAAAATTAGTGTCAAAGAATGCAGCAACTGGTCAGATTAGTTTCGTAAATAAATCGAAACCCTGTATCGGCGCATTGTTGTTTAGACTATCAAATATCACACGGAGTCTTTTAGGAAGTAGTAAAATCTTTTAAACAGATTCAATGAAATACTTGCAGGTACCCAGTTTAGGGCTATGAAATTAGAATGTCCAAGAAGAGGTAAAGAAGTTTCATATTTGTAATTATTTTGTGAGACTGTAATAGAAATCGGTATCCTGTGAGAAAAATCGTATTTAACGATATGAAATGAATAATAAATAACGGTCTTAGGAATTTATACTGGAGAGCTAAATCTTTAAAAGGAATATGTCGCTTAAACAAATTAGTTAAAAATGATATTTATTTGGGGAATATGAACATCAAAAATAAACGAGATCGGTAGAGCGAGCCGCGGTATCGGTGCTCTCCGTCGGTCCAACGCGCCAGTGACGTTTCGTCACACAGTTTTTTGACCTAGCCGTGTACGCCGTGTAGCATGACCGTACCTGGTCGTACCATCTGGTGTTTGGGTCGTTCAAGGAGGAAGGTCGTTCAAGTCGACAAAAACAATTCAACTCGAACGAACGTAACAAAGAAGCTAGCTGTTGCGTAATAACCTACGAACGCCCAATACATCACGGCGTTAGCTTCCTTATTTTCTCGTGAGCCGTCGCGGAGGGTGGGCGCGCGTCTCATACTCGTCCTCTCTCTTGTTAATAACCCATTGTGTGTTGCAGGCATTCGACAACATATTACTCTGTGCACATATTCGACTGTGGATATTATTAATTTATTTACTGTGCATATTATTAATCTATTTACTGTGTATATTGTTGTGTCCCCTCTCTTGTTACTAATCCCTTGTATGTTACAGATGTTCGAGAACCATTGACTTCGATATTTATTTATCTTCTTATGTACTGTGATTGATTTGCTGTGATTTATTTACTGTGCATATTATGTATTCTATGTGTATTGTATAATGAAAAATATTTTTCCAATCAGTTATTCCATCGAAAGAAGACATCGATCAACGTCTACATCCTCAAAGCGTCTACCATTGCGTTAAGTTACTGTAAGTTACACTTAAATCATAATTCGATATTCATTGTTATATTCATATTCATCATCACATCGTTATGATAATTATTATTATTAATTTTAGTCTATCTATTAATAGACTTAAATTGTGACCATCCATTGTGCATACCAAGTTATTATTAACTCATTTTGCTCGTTGATTCTCTACACAGACTTGGGGTACGGGCAGTGGGTCCGTACCTACGGTACGGGCAGTGGGTCTGTACACTAAGACTGTTTGCCGATCCCTCTGGTTTCTATTGAGAAGCCAGATATCGGACGTGTTTAGTCTTTGCCTGGTAAGTAGGATTTGGAGAAAGACTCGTGCGTGCAAGGGTACGGAGTAGTCGGGAGGCTGCTCCGTAAACAGAGAATCTCGCTTGCACTACCATGCTTGTGTACTCCTTTGGTTCGGGTCTGGTACGCAGGTGACCAGCCCAAAGCTCCATGGCAGTAAAAGATGGATCCGGGTTAGCGAGGTGTCGCCCGTCTTTCCTATTTTCTTAAACCAGGTTCTGGCGACAACACTTGCATCGCGATACTTGTTCATACTGTAGTTTAACGTGGTTCATCGTAGACTTAATAACTGCTTGGTATATAGAATATTAGGTGCGTAAACGAAATGATCGATGGAACTTTTTCCATTCCGTCTATCTCTTTCGTTTGAGTATTAGCGACTACGTTGCGTTTAGTTTAAGTTATTTTGTATTAATAGCATTAATTCGTATTAATTAGAATATTAAGATAATATTAGTTCTAAGCTGAAGAACGAAGACAACCGACGAGGGATTTTAGTACAGATAGTATTACATAGTTAAGATTTAAGTTATTTAGAAGGTTTATTGTGAAAGGTGGGTAGATGTAGAACTTGTGATTTCATCTACCTGCCTTGGGCCTCCACTCGCAGCAACCTCCTCGTGGTGAGGCCTGGGCAATCGGTATTATCATCGGTAAAGTACTGTAAACTGAAGACAATATCGAGCTAATGGCTGCGAACTTCGAATCTATCTCATAAAACCACGTTCTATATTACATCGAATTAGGATTATTTTAGAAATCGATATGAGATTCAAAGTGTAAAAATGTCTAGTACTTTGAATGTTTTAGAAAATTATTCGAGATAAAGATGTATGGAACTACTGAAAATTACTTTAGATTCCTTTTCCTTATTTGTAAATTCTTTGATTGGAATATGAATGCTGCTGGAAGTATGAACATTTTCACAGTTTTGGCGAAGCTTTTCTTCTTCTAGGAATATTTAAACGGAATATATAAAAGTTACACTTGAAAATATTTCCTTTGAAAAGACTTATTAACTGGAAAGTTATAAATTTAGAGGGAAGGAATTTGCTGCGATCAAATCTTTTTCGTTAAAAAACGTCGGCAATCTATTGAACGAAGTATTTCAACAATTAAACGTCGCCAGATCTGAATAATTTCGTTTAAACTGATTTGTACGAAAGATCTATGAGTAAAAGATTTAAAGATAGATAAGATACATAGCAATGCTTAAATGTATCTGATCGAACACGATTGTAGGAACACTATGTGTCACATCAATCGTCCTATCTTGTATCCGTCAGTTTATATTAAGTTATTCTGCAAAATAAATAATATTGCACCACTGAAAATGTTTATAAATATCGAGTTGAGTCATAAATACGTGCTGGTTTACTTTTTTAAATTTTTATCTACGTAAAAGTTTTTATAATTAACAATATTTTGTTACACATTCTCAAGAATTATTAAACATAATAATGCTTAATCGACTTCAATATTTTTGTTATTACGTTTATTTAATAATTATTTAATAATTTAATTTACATCCTCAGTAGAGATAATCAGAGACCGACCAACACGCGAACTAAATGACACTGAAAAGTAACATGTGAACCATAAATATTAAATAGTAATTTAATAAAAAATGAAGGCTAATATGAACAACTTTTACTTTACCTTTTCGACTTATTTTCATACATACACAGAATCACTTCTGATTACACACTACTTTTCGGGCACAGTATTTAAATACACGTTTTGTAAGTACTGAAATCGCTAGATGAGATAATCGGTATACATATAACTGACACGACGACTTCGTATCACTGTATGTCGAGTATTTACAGTGAATAAAGAAAAAATTCTATCGATATAACTCTATATATCGATGATATAAATATACATAATTGGTCTGTAATCTGTGTTCACGATGTTTTAATATCCATTCAACTTCATACATAATCACTTTACTTTACATTCGAATCGCGTTACAGTAATACGTCATAAAGGTTATTCGTAAATAATTATTGGCTGTCTTACTGTTCGAATATTTTTGTTTCTCATCTTTAATATTATATTGAGATATAATATCTAAACTCTGTCTCATGTAAAGCCGCGTCCCCATTGCATCGGCATTTGCCAGGCGGCAAAGCCACTCGGCATTGCCGAGAGACACGTTCCCATTGCGATCCGACTGCGGTGGCATTTGCCAGACACAGCCGTTCGATGTCTAGACTCGTGCGTGAACTTAGACTGATGGCTGGAAAAGCTGAACGGCATGTTGATTCGTTTCCCGATTGATGCGGTAAACATAAAAAGAATTCGTGCCGAACTAGCAATGAGGATGCGTGTTCGACAACATAGGAGGGTCGTTCTCTCGATGTATGGGATTTTCTACAAAATGACGTATGATGTTATCCACGTGGAATTAGGGGGTGGGGTTTAAGTCATCATTTCTCGAGTTTCGAATTTTTCTATGAAATTTCTAATTCTATAGGCTTTCAATTTTGGGACTTTTGCCCATTTTCGTGAAAATGGATTGTATTTATTGTTAAAGGATTTTCAAAAGGAAATAATCTTTAGATCTATACGATATCTTTAATACGACACTAAACATAACTTAAACATAATATAGATTATATAATAGTACAAAGAAGAGAAATGCGAAAATGCACGCATATGTTCTTGCGTTATACACAAGAAGACATACAGAGAGATAGTCATGCGAACGAAACAGACAAAACGTGTCTTTTACAGCGCTGACAGAGCCGCCGGTGATCATGGGCATAACAACTCTTTATTTATGAATTTGTATCTTGGCAATTATTTATTGTATTTGGTTGATTCCTTTTTGTTTCACATTGACAAATTAGAAATAATGTGTAGAGTCCATTTATGTAAAAAAGTGAAAATCGACAAAATTACAGTTGTCCGTTTGTACTTTCTTGCCGTAGAATTGTATGCACTATAGTCCGTTCCACTAAAGAAGAACCCTGGGAGGTCGGCTCGACTTTTCGCGGCGTTGTCGCGATCGCGACACGTCTTCGGCGTTTGTATCTCTCTCACTCTTCGCGTCTTGGACAATGACGTTCGACCGTCGACATTCGTCCTCGTCTGCGGTCGTCTTTCTCCAACGCACGTATTACGAACTTCTTCGAGAAGGACCTATCTACATTTCAAGTAGTGGGGACTACGTTCGGCACGCGCCCGATAATCATCCTTTGTCCGGAGATGGCGGAGAATGTTGACGAGACGCTGAACGTTTTCACACGTCAAAAGTTAAAATACATGAATAAGAAAAAGTTTATTTCTTTTAAAAGAATGTATTGTACCCAAATATGGAGCAATATATTAAAAGGAGATTAAATTAACACGTAGGTTATTAAACGCTACACGTGGAAATCGCAGGGTAAAGAAGGAAGTTGGTTTACCGAGCGTCTGAGCGAGAGGCTCGCGTACCGAAGTGCTGGAGGATGGAAAGAGACACATAGTGGCATTGAGAGCGTACAACGTCGCACGAAATACGCAGCTCGCGTTGGATCTCCGCCAGGCCACGCACCGAGGCAGGCCAACCTCCCAGGCATCATCTTTCGAAAAACAGACCATAGTATGAACTATTAACACTTTCTACATGAGTAAATATAATTCAAATTATGTCATATTTGGTATCATTTTAATCAGAAAAATTTCACCAATATACTAGCAAACTAGCAATATACAAGCGTTGTCTCGCGCGCCGGGCAACAATGTATGCGCTCGTTAGCCTCGACGGACGGAGGGGCGGAATGTACGACGATCAGTCTTAGTGTTCAATCGTCAGCGACTGCCCAGAGAGCTACCGACGAATAAAATGTAGCTGAGTCACCTCCAAGCACACGTATTTTTATTATTGGCCGAAACGGCAGACACACAATCGAACTGTGTGGTCGGCTATAATGTAACGATTGGTTGGCGTGACGGTCACAGGCGGGCCACGCAGCCGAGTCGAGTGGAAAGAGAAGCTTTCTCTCTGATTTTCACTGGCTTGTCCTTTTCTACATTCGGAATACAAAGGCGAGTTGCCGAGGCTCGAGCTTCGGGAAAAAAACGCATTCAGGAGAGTCAGAAGCGTTTCGCGTGATCCACGATTATAGTCCCTGCGCGGACCCGAGTTCGGGACAATAATCGCGAGAGTCCTGTATTATACTTAATAGAATAAACGTGTCGTTGAACACGAAATATCGAGTTATTTTACAAGTTTCGCGTGTATTTCATTGTAGGAATTCTTAAAACATTAAATCGTACACTATACATAAGCATTAGTAGCATAATTAACTTTTTTTCTATATACAAATATATTGTTACGTGTTACCCGATAGGTAGCACGTATTGTACATTGTCAAAGCGAGTGGGTTTTGGATGGCGGCGTCGTTCTGGTAACGGCGCCCAACATAGACAATGTAGAGTCACAGTTCGACCTTGGAAAGAGAATGACATGTCAAAGATAAGTACTCATCCTCTAGAATAAATAATTATTCAATTTGTAAATTCTGCTTTCTTATTATTGGAGATCATGCCGTGCCCACGCAAGAGTATACAAGGTGTCCCATTCGAAAACTTACCTGCATTTATCTCCTGACCTGTTCGTTATTCTAAAAGATGTTTCGAGTGGAACTTACTTTTGAGGTGGTGACGTGGAGAACAAACTACAAACTAATATAATTATACTAAAATTTATTTACACTACTCACTGATATACAGGGTGGGGCAGTAACTTTAACACCACAGACATCTTCGAAACAATAAGGTTCACAGAAATATTTGTTTAACCAAACTTGCACAGTACGAAGAGAGCTATCAGATGGCGCTAATTTTTGGATTCGTTGTTTCACCCATCGACCAAATTCAACGCGATTCATGAAGTCGTTTCTCTGCAATTGTTGGTGAAGTCTAACATGGTACGGATGAAATTTGTGTCAGTGCAAAATGTGAAGTATTTGTCGCAAACTAATATGAGTATCTATAGCTCCACTTGCGAGCACACCAATTTCATTTTCTTCGTTCGTTACTCGCTTTCGGCGTTCACTTTTACGAACACTGAAACTACCAGTGTGCCAAAGTTTATCACACACTTTTTTAAATGTTCGACGCGATGGCTGAGACCGATGTTTTTACAGAATTTTGTTGGCGTTCACCATAAATAAGAAGCACATCGACTTGCTTTTCAAATGGATACCACGTGCTCGGTTGATCGATATGATACTATTCTTATCATGTTTACCTTGTTCTGCAAACTTATTAAAGTGACCTTCAAACAGTTTTTATTTTCAGTGAAGTAAACCCTAAGCATTATCGCTTTTCTCTACTTTCTATGACCTCCAATGACCTTATGTAAAGGCCGTTGAACTCGTTTTAAGCTCCTCTATCATTCTACGCAAGCAAAAACGGACCAGCACATTTAAAAAAATGGAGGTTGCCTTAAAATATCCAAAGTGCCGTCACCTACAAAAAAAAACTATTACCGCCATCGGATGGATCTCTTCGTACTATGCAGTTTCGGTTAAACAAATATTTCCGAGAACAATATAGTTTCGAAGATGTCTGAGGTAGTAATAGTTATTGCCCTATTCTGTATACATATGCGTGTTTTGTATTGAAATAAATGATCTTTCAATTATTTCAACACTGGTGAATGTGTAACATATTTTTCTTACGTTTTTGTAGTTCATATTTTACGCAACGTAGTTTTACAATTTGTTTTATAATTCTACGTTTATAGTTTAAGAATATTGCACTACATTGAAGCCAAAAATATTGTACAATATAAATATTGAATATTAATCGAAGAGCAATCTTCTAACTAGGAAAATAATTAACATTGTGACAAACTAATATCTTAACATTTTATTCAAAATAATTAAAAAGTTTATCTGACATACACCTTTCAAATTGTCTTTTTTTTCATTAGATTGCTACACAATTAAAAAGTATTTTGTTTTCTTTATTCATATAACAGTATCGCGTTACTCTAATCTTAAAACTGAGAAAAAATTGATTTTTCAGAATATTTATTACCTCGAGTTAAGTATTCCTATTTTATACACGTTTCAAGAGTGAAAAATATTATACGGTTTAAAAAATTGTTTATAATGTTATATTTCAACATCTCTTTTGTGACATCGAGTGAATACTACCAGGAGAAATTGGAGAAAAATTATGTTTCTTACTAACATGACACGCTAAAAGGAAGTTGGGAAAGTGAGACCTCAAGGGGTTTTGAATTAACTTAGGATGGAATACATGACGTCGCGTAAGTGGTAAGTGATACCTGAGCAGGGATGGCAGTACGAACTTGGACAAGGAAAACGTGTCATTTATCATTCTTTTCAAAATGATTATTTTATTTTGACAGGTTAATAATTTAACATAACATCTCCAATTTAAGCAATTATATATTTAGCAGATTATACTGGAAGAATTTAATCGATTCGGTTCGAAATTAAATATCTATTAGGAAATTTCTATTCCACATTTCTTACTCATTTTAAATAAGATTGGGCTAATTCTTGATTGTATAATTAATTTGACCCACTTGTACTTGCTGATTGTATACAGGGTGGTCCGTTTAAGTATGGCAACCTAAATATCTCTTCAGGTTATTGTGATGCAAAAAATATTTGTTACGTAATATGCATGGTGTCAATGGACCAATATCTGGCAAGAATATTTTTTTCCCAAGGTCATTTTTTTCGGAGTTATCAAGGTCATTGGTGTTTTTTGACACATAACTAAATTTTTTTTATTGCATCGCGTAGCTGGTCGAACAATACATTCAGATATATATAATAACATGATCTTGGAATGATCTTGATCTTCGAAAATTAAACTTTTACGTAAACTTATGTCGAATATCTTTGGCCAAGATTCCTGAACCTGTGAATGCGAAGAAAATATTTTTTATCGCACTAAAAATATCGGTCATCGGATGTGTTAAGACAACACTCACTTTCTCTTAAGTTATCATCTTCAGAGATGTTCAAGATGATGTCCTTCTACGGTGATACATTTCCTGAAACGTGCAATGACCGACTGTACAGATCTTTCACAAGCTCTAACTATATATAAAAAATGATTCGTCATGTTCGAAACTTCGAAGGGTTGTTGCAATCCTTAAAGTCGCGTCTCAGCCGATAAAAAAAAATACGTATCCCTTATTTTTGACTACTTAACAGACATACGAACTTTTATCAAAATCAGAGGGGGACACTTCCGTGCCTTCCCTTGTGAGTGTATTATTACTACAAGATACGTTATAAATGTTCATATACGGTAACCACTCATTACCTTTAGCAGAGTGAAATCATTTTGAAGCGAAACACTTTTAGGTGGTTTATAGGGAATATTAGAAGAACAAAATTTTTGTATTTTTTGCTTGCGTATATAACTTTAAATCAGGTGGTTGTATGGTGGGAAAATATAATAGGACTTGTGGAGTGTCCATATCCCTATCCATTGTTTTTTAAATTTGTATTCCGTATACATAATTCCTTAATGTATTATGAAATCTATGTTCATTTACTCATGTGTGATTTGTAGATTCACAAAATGATTAGAATCTGCTCGTTATTCTTAACTATAATGAGAAAATTCAGTTGTTATGAGTTTTAAAATTCAATCAGTTCAAAGGTGGTAGAACATGCCATATCTACCACCCAGCTGTCGGGTTAATTACATACATACAGTGGGTGTAAAAAGTATTCGTACACCCTTTAAAACGGAACAACTCTTTTAAAATGGGTCCAAATGACTTGAGTTTTTTTATGAAGTTAGAGACATTAATTTACTAAGTGATGTGAAAAAAAATTTGAAAAAGTTGCAATTGGTCCGAATCGCGAAGAAAATATTAAAGGTCGTGTTTTACAACTTACATACATGTTGAAAATTTCATCAAAATCAGTTAACGTTGCTACGAGATACAAACGATTAAAAATGTTGAAAATCGCAGTTTTTCCCGACTTTTGATCTACAACTGTAGTAAATCTAACAATTCTCACATCTTTTGATGTTTGTCGCTCGTTTCTGTATTAACCGATTTCAATGAAAGTTTCAGTATGTACATAACTAACATAAATCTTCGATACGTATTTATTAAATTTTCATTATAGCCTCAGATTAAAAAGTTGTAAAACACGACCTTTAATATTTTCTTCGCAATTCGGACCAATTGCAACTTTTTCAAATTTTTTTTTCACATCATTTAGTAAATTAATGTCTCTAACTTCACAAAAAAAAACTCAAGTCATTTGGACAAATTTTAAAAAAGTTGTTCCGTTTTAAACGGTGTACGAATACTTTTTACACCCATTGTATATGCCCAAAACTGTTAAGTGTACGATATGTAGTGTTTTATGGATATCAATGAGAGTAAATCCATAATTATTCTGCGTTCATCAATCATAATAAAGATAATCAACTACGTTAATATAAAATAAAAAAGAATCAACTACGTTAATATCAGAGGAAGGCCAATCAGGTGGTTCCCTTGCCGGACGATTAAATTTCGTACGATATAACGTGATTCACAGTACCAATGTGCAAAAACAGGGTTTTGTACGCACGGTAAACTGAACCGAGTAAAGGCGATGAACGGGTGACGTGGAAATACGAGTATCGGGAATCGAAAGCTGAAAAAAAAACGTGCAATCCAGAAACCAGAAATAACAGTATACAGGTGTCATTGTATTATTTACACAGTTGAAGATCGATACCAACTCGGAACGAAAATCTGAATGGAGTCAAACAATACGCAGGAGAAATAAAAGCTTCGATTCTGATATAATTTCTATGTATAAAATTGCCGGGCCGTGTAAAAACGAGGCTCGTGTTGAATATGCCTGAACAAAAGGGACAAACAGAAAGTGTGTGTGTGTGTGTGTGTGTGTGGGTAGGTGAGGGCCGGTGTGTACACGATCTTCGTTCTCTCATTTATTCGCGGGCCGGGTACAAAACGATCAGGGCGACAACCAAGAATATACAATTATCTTTTAATCGCTGAACATGCGGATCCGAAATGGCCGCGATGAATCGTGCCACTTGCGCCAGCACGAAAGCTAAGAAAGTACAATTCATCGCTGTGCACTTTCACACATCTCGTTAATTGTAAATGGACTGTCCGTTTCGAGGACTGGAGCGATATTACAAATTATCTACAAAATACAAGGTCTAATTTTAATCAACAATAACTAACGACTCCAGTGATTTCTTCATTGAATGGGTGTGTAGAAAAAGCTCGTATGTTACATTTCATAAAATTTACAGAAAAACCAGAAAAGAATTAATTGCTCACTGTAAGAATTAAAGAATAGTGATAATTAATTTTTTTCTGTACAACTCTTGACCTCTAGTGCCATTGTTGAGTACTGAAAATTTCGCAATAGCATCTTTCAACACTGGCCCTTGTTCCACGAAACAATTATTCGAAAAATTTGTAACTGTTTTCTTAGTAATATATAACTCGGTTCAAATTATAACAATGATTTATTCTATGCTCTACTAAGCGGGAGTAGGAGAAGAACGGGAGGAACAAAAAAAACGTAACGAGTGAAGATATGTAAACGATACTTAGCCCTCTATAGGTGAGTTACATAGTTTCCAAAATTAACTAAAATAAGCCTTTCCCAACAGTAACATACGCCCTTCTTCTAGGCACCCATTCAATTTAATGTTTAATGCGAAGGAAGAAGATGCAAATTTCTTAAAAAATTAATCATAATTGGGGACAAAACATGGGTCTATGGTTATAGTGTAGAGACGATGCAGCAATCGAGCCAGCGGGTTTCACACTTGCGCAACGCAGACGTGCTTTCTTGGGACGTGGCTCGCCTTTCTTCACCCACTGCCACGATTACTGCTTCGTTTCTACATCATAACTGTTGCGATCCAACGCAGGCAGGCGATGGTCGTAACGCTCGTCGCGTCTTGGGCCGTCGACACGGTCACCAAATCATCATAAACAGGGATTCCTGGACAGTTGCACATCACGTGCAAACCATTCGCGATTCGTAAAAGCTTAAGTCGTTCTCGGTAGTTTCGTAGGCGCTTAAGACCGTTCCTTATATTTCGGCGCTGACTTCCAGGAATCCAAATAACAATGCATACACCAAACCCCACTTCTTCCAACTCATAGTATCACTTCTTGAACCACCTACACCAACCAAAAGTCTGCATTTTCCACCAATCAAGAGTCGATCCATTCCAGCAAGCACCTATACAGGGTGTAACAAAAATATTGTCCGACCCGGAAACGGGGCACTCGGGGGGTAAATTGGAATAACTTTTTCCTTAACAACAATGTAATCTGAGGCTTCGTTACTAAGGTATTAACGAAAAACCCCGACTAATCAGAGCGCGAGTTTGCCAGCCGAGTTCCCACGCTAGCGGTGGCTACTCGCTGCGATTTGTCAGTGGCGTACAGTCACTTTAAAGACTCAACGACGTGCAAGAAATGTCGGTAGAAGAGCTGTCTACTTACCCCATAGAAGATGTCGCTATCTTGTGCCCGCGGTATTTGAGTCGAATCAATCCACTTGTATCGCATTAACTCTGATTAGTCGATAAAATTCGCAAGAAATGTAAATATCTTCTTATGAATATTATCGAGTAGAGAGGGTTAATGCCCCCTCTAGTTGTCACGTATAACAATTGTCCTGTCCACGAGTATCCATGAAATTAATGCCACGGAGGGAGTGAACTCACATTGTGACGATGAGAAACTACTTGGGGTAGAGGAAGCCCTTTCGGAAAAATTATGCCAGTCGGTTAACAATCGCGCGACAGAGATGTTCAGTTCACGTGAGTATTACGCAATGTTCTGGTGGTACGCACAGAATAACGAATATACAGCTGCTGTTGTGCAAGCGTTTGGCTACGTAAAACATGTGATAAATTGAAAACAATCTGCCCGTTACGAGGCCACCAATTTTCCTAACGTAGGAACAACACGTTCGATTAAAAATAAATTAAGTGATCGTGTCGGCTGATCAGTGTTAGTGGTCGTGCAGTGAAGTGAATACGTATTCGGTGGAATAATCCGGACGCACTTGACGTTACAACCCTTAACTTCGGCTGGTGAGGTATACCTGCGATCACCTGCAGACTAGGCGCTACCCTGCCATAAACAGTTTTGTCCTTTGACGGCAATCAGTAGACTGTAAAAATGTGAAAAGGAAAGGAGAGGGAGCGTTTTGTCCTGGGCCTACTAGTGGACTGCTCAGTAAGGCTACATAGCAGACCCTGCCTTAGACGCAGGCATATACGATGGTCTGCTAAGGACGTATATATACGAACGAGGAAGGCTTCAAGTAGTCGCGGGAAAGGTGTCAACTCGGTAGACCTCTGATGGCGAATGTAGGAGGTAGTGCCGCCACAGTCCGTCGATGGCCAGAATCGGTCCAGTGAACTAGTGACAAAGGTTTGCAAACTGCAGATGAATATCCGAAAGGGTGAGTTCTATTCAAATTATTGTTGATTATTATTTTTTTAATTTAACGCAAGCTACATATGACTTTTTCCCGGTAAGAATTCTGCAAGTTTCCATATCTACATTTTTCTTCTGGCTTCCTAAAGATTCTGTTTAAAAAAATTATTGTGTGTTCATCTTTTTACGTTACACATGCTTTTCTTGTATTCATGCTTCACTCATTCATCACTTTAAATGACAAACGAAAGATGATAAAAAGTTCGATTTATTATGTTTTTCTTATTTGCTATTATACGCGGGTTTCTAGGATGCATGCCGACTTGCTTGTTCGGAGTTTCATAGTACAAGCGTAGCGCGTAGCCACCGCTAGCGCGGGAACTGGGCTGGCAAACTCGCGCTCTGATTGGTCGGGGTTTCTCGTTAATATCTCGTTAACAAAGCCGCAGATAACATTTTCGTTAAGGAAAAAGTGTTTTCAAATCATCCCAGCAACCCCTCATTTCCCGGAAGAGAGACATTTTTGAGACACTCTGTAGAAAATATATCGAACTATAGACAACCCATTTTTTTTTTTTTTTTTTTTTTTACGTGAGGGAAATGCATTATGCACACCTCGAAGTCCTGGGGTGGGACTCCGAGGTAGTGTGGGACTCTCACCCACTAAAACCCCCGCGGCAGCCTACTCGAGCGGAACTCGGTGGTGGCGGGATCTCGTGTGAACGCACCGTCACCACCGCGCCTATGCTCCCCTTATCGGGGAGCCCGTTCGGTGGGGGCGATCGAACGCCCCCCAGAGGTGACCACTACCCTGGTCACCCCACCTACTCTACTCCGCCGGCGTCAGAGGACTGCACTCTGACGTCGGCACTACCGGGCCGCTTTGGATGCAGTCGGGGACCCCACCCCGACCGCATCAGCGGCCCCGGCGGACGCGCGCGCGAAGGCGGGAGCCACAGGAGCCGAAGCTCCGGCTCCCGATGTCCACGCACGCGTCCGCCCATACACGCAGGCCTCGCCTGCCGGCGTCGTCGGGGCCGGCTGTGCGGGCCCCACGGCCCCGACCCCGACCCCGCCTCGCTCTCCTCCTCTCTCGACTATAGATAACCCAAGAATAACACAACTAACAAGTACAAGTAAGCAAGACAGACGTGGATTACATAATGTAACATGAATGGTAACCTTAATTCAAAAAATACAACAATCGTTTTCTGCTCGAAAATATTGGTCCAGTACCATACACATATGTATCCGTATTCACGAACTGTTTCTTGTCCTCGAGATGTGGACACACCATATCCGCCTAACACTAACACGTTGTGGTCACACAAAACTATCGTTTATTCTCGCATAAAGTGAAAGGTGAAACCACCGTGAACACAAACCTTCCCATGGCAGGAAAAACTTTTTCAC
>NW_015374166.1:135378-159237 GCF_001272555.1 Dufourea novaeangliae | reverse complement strand
CCGTTTCCTCGGGGGGGGGGGGGTCAAGTCGTCCAGAGACTGTCGAGAAAAGTACGCTTTCGGTTGAACTACTTGAAAATCTCAGCGTGATTCCGCGGCAAGAAAGCAAGGAAAAAGGGGAACTGTATAATGAGTCAGCGGCATTCGGACGGATATCATTAGAACCGGTCGACGATTTCACGTTAACTCGTGGGACACGCGCGACACGGTATGTACAGGCGACCAACGCGGAGCGCCGCCGTAGGTTGGCAGGGTGTGAAAAAGCCATTCAGAACTCGGCGAGACCCGCGACACTTTGCAAGAACCTCTTTACGCTTCGAGAATTATATTCGCCGTCTTAGTGGAGCGCAAACACGCGACTCCCTCATTTAACGTACACTTGTTAATTAGCGTTAGAGTTCTCGGTTAATGTTCCGCGTAAAAACCGTGTATTCGTATCACGGCTGAAGAATGTTCCTGCCCGCTTTTTAGTCACTCGTAAAACAACGCGTCGAATATGTCAGTAACGGAAGGTGATTGATATGTCATCGAGACCAGACGAGATTGTGCTCATAGTCTGTGTGTGATCAGATGAGATGGTATGGTATATTAACCCTGTAACGTCCCGTTACCTTTAAGGGGTCATGCTCAGTCAGAGATTTTCAAAAAATCGATTTTTCACTTTCTACATTTCCTTTAAGTACAACATCTCGAGAATATTCTGTGCAAGTTTCAAGGTAATCCAATTATAAATGACAAAGTTACGGACGTTAAAAAATGAACATTTTATATAAGTCTTTAAGTACAACATCTCGAGAATATTCTGTGCAAGTTTCAAGGTAATCCAATTAAAAATGACAAAGTTACGGACGTTAAAAAATGAACATTTTATATAAATGTAAGCTTGTCTTGAAACTGTAAACGCGTTTTTCTCGAAACTACATTTTTCAAATCGGTGATCAATATTTCTCAAAAAGTACTGTGTCGATTTACATGAAGCCTTTTACGCCTTATTTCAAATCAGAAAAACTTGTCCTTGAACGAAGGATTCTTTTGTTCGTTCCATACTTTTGTCTTCATTGACCAAAAACGAGTTATTTTTTAGGTGAAAATCGCACTTTTTCAAGAAAACGTCCGCTATTTTGTTCCTAATCAATATTTCAAAAAACTCCACGTTCCAGGACAATATTGGTTCTTCCATTACATAAATCTTACTGAATTTTTAGTTTCAGATGAATCGTTACGAAGTTACAATGAACACGGCAGACCACTTTTTGTGAAAAGATATCCGGGAGATGGCTCATAATTTATTTACTAATAAATATTGTTAAATAAAAAAATTACCTTATAATCTAGAAACTGCAATTTTTGAAACACGAACACATTTTTTGAAAAAGGTCTTATAGTTTTCGAGAAAAAAATTCCTAAAGAACACTATTTTTTCGGCCTCGTGACTGAGCATGACCCCTTAAACCGTTGTTATTTCAGAAATATGAGACTGATATAGGTATATGTACATATGTATATGTTGTATCTTGTCATTTTTAAAGTAAAAAATATCGGTACCTACTGAATCCATCTGTTCTTTTTTATTTATTTCTGGAGGGAATATTGAATTTTTCGACCAAACACACTGAATGCTACTTTATTTTCAGCGAAATTACGGATCCTTTCTGACAAAGATTAGATATTAACCGGGAACAGAATTTCACGCACTTTTCAAACGAGTGTTGCACCGGTCAAAGATTGTGCGTTAAAGGGTTCAGCTTCTTCCTCACTGATGCAACAGCAAGGAACTTTTGGTTGATGTTCTGTTTCTTACATTCTTGCCGGATGTTTGCGTAGTCATTTTGTTCTTACAAAATGTTCTGTGTTTGTCACTAATGCGTATTTCTAAATGTGCCTGAACCTTTGTGCGTCTTTCTAATGCTTATGTATATTGGGTAGGGCAAAATGTTCGTGCGATTTTTAAGCCAATTGACATAGCCAAGTTTATGCAAACGGTTTTCTCCGCTTGATTCCGATACTTGCAAAATTTGTACAATTTCCCGCGTTTTGAAACAAGGATTGTTCTCGATTAAACACTTCATTTGCTCATTGTAAATCTCATGTGACTAGTCCAAGCGTGGGGATCTTGGAGCGAAAAGTTTTCGAAACAAAATTTCGCAAACCACTTCTGATACACGCATTTTTTGATGACACTCTACCCGTTTGAAGCCTTTCATTTCCTTTTTTGAAATAAAACAGCAGAATATGCCGAAAATGCTCCGTTTGGATGTCCACCTTTAAAATTATGCAAAAATTATATAGCAAAGCCAATCTTCTGACTTTTTGATATAAATATACAGTTAAATGTTAGCTATCAAATAACTCTAGTTTTAAGATTTGAACTAATATTAGATGTGTTTCAGAGCGCCTGAAAACAACTACCGCCAACCATCGCACGAACTTTTTGACCAACCCAATATTAAAATGGTGGATGGGGTGGCGACATATTTCTGGAATCGGAGACTTCGGTGCTCTTTTGTGGGACGACATTAGGTAATTTTGCGGCTATCACCCACTATGGCTAGTGTGGGGGTTGTTGTCATTGCGGCAAGGCCCATTGGGGTGATGGGGTCGGGGGTCGCATATCTAGCAGGCCTATTAATGATCGCGCCAAGTTTCTACGTTTACGACACATCTATCGCTATTATGCATAGGAGTCGAGATGCTAGAAGGACACGTGTTCAGCAAAAATGTGCAGTAATAAAATTACTTCTTGGGTCCTGAGTCCAATGTTGATTTATTAATCATTGAAACTACTGCATTTCGAAACACTCAAAAAAAGCGGCGTCCACATTTGGTCGTCCAGATGTTCTAACACAAAAGTTCCCGTCCAATCAGAGTGCGAGTCTACCGACCGAGCTCCGATTGGTCGGGGTTTTTCGTTAATACCTCGTTAACAAAGCCTCCGATAACATTTTTGCTAAGGTAAAACTTGGTCCAAATCACTTCACGAATGACCCATTTCAGAGACCTACAACCCTTTTATTATACCGTGTATAATAGTAATAACAATATGGTTGTTTCTTAGAGTATCAGAAGTTGAATGGATAGAGTTGCTGTATGAACTGTATTAAAATTGGTAAACTTAATTCTTATTGTTAATCAAAACGAATGTTTCATGTGCAACAACCCAATGATTTCCTAAGGGTGAAGCTGTTACTTATCGGTCAGCCTTTGTACTGTCCGGTTTCATTCTGCACACAGATTCTTAACATTTTTTACCGCCGATATATCCTGCTCGTGGTTACGTCAACTAAAATCGAGCCGGTCGACGATAAAAAACAAATAGCGTGTAGATAGGCGAACAACGAAAAACGAAACGCGTAAACTGTTGCGGGCATGGAATCAAAATGTAATTGAGTTCTATACCCAGAGTCTCGAGCATCAGAATAGAAGGTGGTCGAACTTGATGGGCGCAGGTTTAAAACTGCATTTGCTGCTTGTGTTTCTGTGGACGGTTAGGAACTTCTTTCACATTAGTGAAGGAGTGTAATTCCCAATCGTATGTACGTAACTTTATTTCATTTAAGAAGAAAATTTTTTGTATTTAAAATTTATTTTATATTTAATATTTATTTTATATGTACTGCAGCCACTATGGTCTGCGATAAAATTGCATTATAAATCGGCTTCCTGAATAATAGAACAACTTTAGATTGTCAATGTTTTTGACATTGCGAAATTTTTGTTCAATTTATTCTTTATAGTCGCATCAGCCTCTAACAGCAGGGTTATTAGCGACTACGATTGCACTTCAAATTGCGTTTTTCCAATTGGAACTACTATTAACTATCAATTTTCGTCAAAGTTTATCCACTTACCGAATTTTCATGTGCTATTGCATCCTAATTAGAAATTATGGGCGAGTCATTTAATATGCAAGAGGTGTTTCAAGTTGTTCACTTCATGGATGTTATGCAAAACTAGATTTTTGTGGACTATTAAACAACAATAGGGGTTAAAGTATAATTTCTGTCTTCTATTAATGCGTTCGAAAAATTAAAAATGAAATAATAACTTTGTTAAACATTGATGAAGATTCTTCGTATCCGGAGTCTAAAAATGTTATTTACGTTTGCAGCGTTTACATCAATTAGGCTAAATCTTTAGGTTGAATTTCTAATAATATATTAAAATTTAAATGCAGAAAAATTAAATGTATAAATATATCCTTTTTTCCATGCTTATTTGTCTAGAAACACTTTACGCTGTTATTTCATTTTGTAATTAAATTTTTTTTTCCATTGCTCATGATCATCAGCTTCGATCAGTAAAGTGTGGTATACATCATGCCTGACTGGTTTACTTAAAAGACTGTGGTATTAACTCGACCACGAAATCGTGAAAAATATGAATCAAGTGGCGCGGCAGTATTAAAATCACGCAGGGTATCCGCAGAGTCTATAGAACACATTGCCGCTATGGAAAACTGATCGATTCATGCCTTGAATTACATATGATACTCATAAAATCTTAATATCGGCGATTAACAAATATTATACACGCATTTCGAATTGCACTATTTTACCTTAAAAAATGATATAATTCATTTCTACTAGCCTTTTCGAGTACCATTTTAGGTGTACCAACGCGTAACCTACAATTCTGTTATCCAAACTACAATTAGTATTTATTTCTAATTATTAGGTTGTTGCACATGAAATATCGACTTGTTTAGTGACACCTTATAATTTATTCAATTTCAAGAATATTATTAGTTAACGTATGTAATGAAAGGAATTATTAGTGAAGAATTTTTTGCCTGGAAATGAAGTTTCACTTGTGAAAAGAACGGTGCCCCGTAAAAAACACAGACAACATTCCAACTTTACGTTTTATTTTACATACTTCTATGTAGTTTCACTGATAGAACAAATAGTGTCTCGTAAAAAATACGGACAACATACTAATTTTATATGCAAATAAACATTGTTAACAGTTTTCGTTCTTAAATGTGTAATCAAATATACCAATCATTGGAAGCAGCATTTCATATGCAACGCTTTATTCAATATTATACCCAAAAGGGAACCGTAAGCTGGTAATTTGTTAGACGTACTTGTTATTACAAAAATTTTAATTTGTCGATCTTAGATATAACGAAGCCGAGAATTCACTCACCGGCTAGCCACAAAGTGAAACACGTACTTCTTTTACATTTTACTATTGTGCTTTTAATAATTCGTAATTAAACTCTTTATCTGAGATATGTGAATACACTGCAAACTATTTACTTAGAATTAATTTGACATTGAATAAGTAATGCGAAATAGAATCCGAGTCAGTGTACACGCAATGAAATACCGAATCACTTCTATGTAAGTATATCGTTGAAAGTACAGTAAAGTAGTCCTGCCATACTACATTTAGTCTTTATACTCTTAGTATTTCATAGAAAATAGTAATAACAGGAACACTGTGACATCTTTTATTTACATTGTTGAAAAATACTTTGAGCGAAAATTAAATTCTGCTGTGTATTGTATTGTTTATATTACCTTGCACATGTACCTTTATTTCTACTCTAAAGCTCTTCGAATTCGGTCCAGTAATTTACAATCAATAACATAAATTAAATACTTCACGTCTGACAATTTCTGAAAATAAAAATTGCATGTACGTGTAGCAACAATTTCTCCGAAATCCATTTATTTTCTGTATAAACGTACTGTCAATTTAACAGGAAAAAACTAGTGCTGATTGGTATTTATTATTATTATTATTTTTAATGAAAATTGATTTTTCGGCAGCCAGAAAAATAAAACGAAGTATTTTTGATAACTTTTGGAACATAGTGTCGTCATTTATATTGGCCTCTGTTGTTTGTATTGGTATACAACTCTCATATTATGTAAGGTTCATGGGCCATACTTGCAAGGGGACACTTCAAGAATATCGTCAATTACAGTGGAAAATGGTAACACCTGTCAGCAGAAGTCAAATCACCGTAATTAATACACACAGTTCAAGGCTCGCTTCCGGCGGAGGCAGTGAGCTGTGCCGGAGAATAAGAAGTGGTTGAGAAAATGCGTCGTTTGTCGTTAATGACGCTCATTATCGCATTTCCCGAGAGTTTTCATTATCACTGTTAATCCGCGCGACGTGTAATCTCGCCGCGATTAAGAAGTTACGTTTCCCTGCACTTTTAAAGGGGTTTGATGGGACAGTCGTGGAAAAATTGAATAGACCAGCGACAACTGAGCCCTTAAAAGCTTTAATGGTGTAAATCAATTTTGGATGAATTTTAGATAACATCATAGAAAAATTGCCCTAACTTCATTGTAAGCTGTGCATAAATGGTGTATGTCTAGCTTTACTAATAATTCAGCAGGGGCTTTTAAATATATCATTTCAATATGAGTTGATATTAACCTATGACCTATATCAATGTATAATCATCGTATGTAAAATTATATTGTAAACACAATTCCATTTAGTGAATGGTCTACAGGTTGCCTGACAAAATATTTAATACTCAAATAACCGTATTGCTATAATATTCAACTAATGGATTTACAATATAGTTCCAACACACAATTTACACTCATGCACGTTATAATTAATATTTACGACATTAATACTAATTAAATCTCGAAAATATGTTATACAATATGAGGCGGGCGAATAGTTTTAAGAGTAACAGTAGGCTATTCATTCTTCAATATACGACTTTCTACGAATATCTACTTTACGTTCAAAACTCGTCTGAAGCAGTTATTAACTTAAAATTAGTATACTTAACTCTTAATCGTGAAAGCACCATAAGTATAAAACAATCAAACCATAATGTTAATTAGATTTTCGTTTTACTACTACAGTTAATCAAATGTACAAAGTGTCTCAGCTAACTTGATCACCTCGAAAATGACTTAACGGAATACTTTATGAAAATTTTGAGGGATGAAACTTAAATATGTCAAGGGGCACATCTTATAAGACACGTGCTTTTTTTATGGGTGGATGCATTTCAGAGATTTCAGTCACCTTGATTTTTTTTTCACGGAATGAGCTATTTTTTGTACCATAGATTGATAAAGTATCAAATTCTGAGTAAAAATGTATTGACCTTTATACGTCCTAAACCTAATAGTTAATGAGATATTTACAAAATAATTTTTAGTACGTACTTACTACAGGGGCCTCGCGATTATTGACTCTTCGTTGATACGCGATTATTGTCCAGGCGTCATCCCTATCATTAGGGGGGGGGGGGGGGCCCTGGAACTCGGCAACCGCATACTTTGTTGCCGCGGTAGGTGGCGCGCGAGGTGGTTCTCCCGTTCACGAACCGATGACTCAACGTTGAGAGCCCACAAAAAGGTTGCATTCCCGGGTGTCGGTAAGAAAATACTAATGCAACGATAAAACTTTTTTATTTTTGGTTCTTTATTAATGAAACTTTTATGCACATATTTGTGAGATTTTTCTGATTAAAATGATACCAAGCACGGCACAATTTGGATCATATTTACTTATGATTTATCAGAAGCGATACTCAACGAATATGAATACGAATATGAACTAACGCCCCTCAACTTCAATACAGCGATATCAATACAGTGATTATTTTGTAAAATCTCGGTAACTATTAGGTTTAGGACGTATGAAGGTCAATACATTTTTACTCAGAATTTGATACTGTATCGATCAATGGTACAAAAAAAGATCATTACGTTAACAAAAATCAAAGTGACCTTGAAATCTCTGAAATGTCTCCACCCACAAAAAACCACGTACCTTATAAAATGTGCCCCTTGATTTTCCCCATGATGTGCCTCTTGATGTGCCCCAAAAATTTTCATAAAGCGTACCGTTAAGTCATTGTTCGAGATGATCAAGTTAACTGAGATACCCTGTACGTTAAACATGGCCTTACAGTGTCAACAGTAACAATAATGAGGTTACTACATTTGGATAGGTCATAATTGGCAGTTTTTTTGGACTCGTCCAAATAGGATCCACGAACCTTAAACAGACTTCAGTCCTCGTAAAATTTACAACTTTGACGTAAAATGGAAACTGATTTAGAAGGCAGATGCTTTGCCTAGTACTGGCTGAAATCTGGTATAGGCATCAGTTTCCTACTACCATGATACCCTTTTGGTTACCTCTAGACCTAAACCTCTGTTTGTGGCTCCGCTAAGTTTCCTACCTTGCTACTTCGTTACCATCCTCTATAAGTTAGGGGGTTAACATACAAGGCATGTACACTCGGGCATCAAATTGTCTTTTATGCAAAAATTAATTGATACTGTGAAATGAAACTCTTCTGGAAGATTATTACATTCCGATGTTGATTTTTCACGATGCTGTGACGACTAATTACACTGTTCCACAAGTCCCAAAATGATGGAACTAAACCTGGGTTTTTGTGTTAATTAGAGATTGCTGAACACGATGCTGGTTTTAGTTTTTCCCCTACACGTCACAAAGTCTAGGTTTTTAGATATGAAGATAGCGCTGTTCAGTTTGTCAAAATATAAAATTAGTATGTAAATAATTTCATAAGTATTTGAATTAGCTTCGACAACTAATGTGCTTGTCGTAAATCCCGGCTGTCTCAACGTCCGGTCCGTTGCATTCGTATTTTCCCTATCTTACACGCTCACGCACACTCTTACACCCTCTCTCTCAATTCATATCTATTGTAATTCCCGTTTCTATAACAAAAATTTAATAGGTCAAATATTATTTATTGCGTTTAAAAGTGTGAACTACATGTTTTTTACAACTCCATATGTACAATTAAATTAAAAAGAATTGTTAGGTATAGGGTCAGAAGTTAGATTACCACTGTATTCATCAATTTAAAATCAAATAATTAAAACTAATCTCACTCCATCGCATTAGAATTTTCAAAATGTTGTTGAACAGTGTTATCGTAGCTCTTTTTGCATTCGATTCACTTGTTTGAGAATACGTCGTATAAAAGTGACAGAACTACAAAAAGCATTTGAAGGAAGTTTTTGGTACTCTAATATTTAGTTTCTGCCAAATTAATGAGAAATTAATCATGACTCCTGCAAAAAGAAAAGAAGGCAATATATGTATAAAAAATGTATGAAAAGCTGTCTACTTTTTGATTGAAAATATATCTTATGGAACTACTTAATACTGAAATTCTAAATAAAAAAAGCACAATTAAAGAACGTTCCCATATCTAATATCATAAATATTCTAAGCTTTTGAAAATATATTCTTTTAATATTATTAATTATATATTCTTATATAAAAATATATTCAATATATTATTAACTACGCGCATTTATGTGAATGTAAATTTTTATGGTCTAATTTACAGGAATTGAAATGAAACGTTAGATCCTCTTGTAAAAATTGTAAAAGGTTCCGTATAAACTAAAAGCATCATTAAACTTTAAAGAAAACTAAAGGATATCCTTACATCATGTTCACATTGTTACGTCCTGTGTGCGTAGTATGCAGACAGGTGTGTACTAGAATAATTTTAAAGGAATTGGGTAACTAAAGTACCTTTCCCGAGATCGCCTCGTGTATCACGCCTTGGAGCCTGTGTTTTAGACTCGGTTAGATTGATGTGTTTCTTGTTTCTGTAATTAGACTCGTGAATGAATATATGGTTGGATTTATTCTAAACGTTGGATAAATATCATAACTTGGTGTTATGGTACAATATGGCTTACTTAGTAAATACTTATCTAACGATACTCGGTCGACGTCGTACCTTCCTCCTCTTTGCCGAGGTAGGATGCGATTAACGGATCTCCGAATATGATTAGATGTGGACGTTCAACGTCGTTGTAACTCTGGTCATCGGGACTATTTTTCCGGATACGAGGGTTCCACGCGACGGGCCGTTCTTTCGGTACGCGGTATCACGATAATTATTAGTACGATAATTAATAGTGTGTTTATAATTTCGAAAAGTCAATGGAAGTGGCAAGGTTGAACGCCGTGGCGGTGTTCCGAGGTATAATGCGAATATCGTCTTCGCTGACACTATGCAACCTGAGTACAGAGCAACGTCCCGGCAGTTGCAACGGAATTTCTTATATCAGAACTTTTCTATAACGGGTGGGACGTAACATTGGTATAATTGGTTACCATATCGTGTTTCTTGCATTCATATCCTTGATATGTGAAATAAAATATACTGATATTATTACAAATATTATTACAAAGCTAAAGCAAAATCTGAATAGAAACAGATTATTGATTGTTGGAGCTATACACAAATGGAATAGTTTAATATTTTACGAACATAAAATCTGCACGAACGATCAATGATAAAGTGTGACATTGAATATTCCAACATACTACTAAGTAACTTGAAGACTATTACTAAAATATTAGATTCTTCAATAATAAATATCGAGAGTGAGAACGATTACGACTTACCTTGAAGAGGAGACTTTTAAGTAAAAGCCATCTGAATTCACACACATTCGCCGACAAGTTAGAAGTTTTTTGAACCCACGTTTAACGAGTATAAAATGGATGAAACGAAGAACGTGAGAAAACGAAAATTATGCAACACAAGTGTACCGAATTATTGTGAAAGTTTAATGGTGGTTTGTAATCTAACTATACATAGTTCAATGTCTTATTTATATGAGAATAAAAATACAAGACTTAAGACTTCTGATTAACCCAAACACAATATAAATAAGAACCAGGCAAAGGTAAAACAATTCCATAATGCAATTGTTTCTTCGCAAGCTGAAGCAATAAATAGCAATTTCATTACCTACGACCTACGAGAAAGGTTCCTGCGTAAAGGTAGATACGTAAACAGTCATACATGTTTCAACGTCTAAACTTCGATGCCACGGGCATTCTCCAAACATTAAGGGGGCAGACTCCGTGGTCCGTGAGCTGTGTGCGAGCTCTCACACAATTTACGGGACCCATGCATGTATACGCGATGCACGAGAGAGATAATCGATTTCGTAGAAACCAAAATACGCCCCGATAATTGTACAAATCAAATTTTCGCGGGTTAACACTCACGGGTAGATTTCACTGCAGGGAGGTCTGATCCTTCGAAACACCAATAAACACCATATGTTAAAAAAATTGTTCAGACTGAAGAATATACAAGAATATACTTCAAGAATTCTCCGCTAGGGTCGCTTATGGTATATGTCAGCACAGACGAGATATAATAATTGATCTAACATGCAATGTAATTTTCTGTCCCATACTTTGGGGGCATCGGGAGTCTCCGTACCATTTCAGTATTTTATTTCTTGCTAGCGAAACCAAGGCAACAATGTATGTATCTATCGCTATATGCAATCACGGGTGTTTGTGTGCTGTGCGTTATCGCGGTGTCGAACGTAATTCCTGAAATTGGAAACTTTTATGTAGAAGTGCGTGGGCGGTGGTTCGAGAACCAGCGTGATTTTCGTGGGACACTGATTTTAAGGAAATGCGGCTGCTGCTGTGCAAGCATTTAACTAAGTCAAATACCTGATAAATTGAAAAGAATAGGCCCCTTTCGGGACCACCAATTTTCCTAACGTAGGAACAACACGTTCGATTGAAAATACATTAAGTGATCGTGTCGGCTAATCAGTGCTAATGGTCGTGTAGTGAAGTGAATACGTATTCGGTGGAATAGCCTGGACGCAGTTGATGTTAAAACTCTTAACTTCGGCTGGTGCCGTATACCTGTGATCACCTGCGGACTAGGCGCTACCCTGCCATAAACAGTTTCGTCCGTCGATGGCCAGAATCGGTCCAGTGAACTAGTGACAGGTTTGCAAACTGCAGATGAATTTCCGAAAGGGTGAGTTCTATTCAATTTATTGGTGATTATTATTTTTTTAATTTAACGCAAGCTATGATATATTTCCGGCGATAATTCTGCAAGTTTCTGTACCTAAATTTTTCTTCGGGCTTTTTGAAGAGACTTATTCATTATCAGTAACATTGTTGCCTATTATTAAACTACGAATTTTTATCTCAATAACGAACGACGATCACTTCTCATTCATTTTCTGTTACATTACCTTTCTGTTAATACGTTATTTGAAAAGGAAATTTTCAAATTCCTTAGCCTTTCTCTTCAAATAATTATTAGTTTCCATTCTGTTTAAAAAAGTAAATGTGTATTCGTCTTTTTGCGTTACACGTGATTTTCGTACATTCATGCTTCATTCATTAATCACTTTAAATGACAAACGAAAGATGATAAAAAGTTCGCTTTTGATTGTTACGTCTTCCTAATTTGCTATTGTACGCAGTTTCCTGCGATGCATATCGACTTGCTTGTTCGGAGCTTCGTAGTACAAGCGCGGTACGTAGCCACCGCTAGCGCGGGAACTCGACCGGCAAACTCGCGCTCTGATTGGTCCGGGTTTTTCGTTAATATCTCGTTAACGAAGCCGCATCTAACATTTTCGCTAAGGAAAAAGTGGTTTCGAATCACCCCAGCACCCCTCATTTCCCGGAAGAGAGGCACTTTTGAGACACCCTGTATTCACATTTACATAAGCAAAGAAATTCTGCACAATTAGATCCGTCCAGTGCGAAGTTGTCTAATTATAGTGCGTCTAGGTTAAATACGTGAGGCACTGTAAAGTTATTGTGTGAAATATGAGGTCATAAAAAAGAGAATGTTCCGTACTGTAGGAAGAGGGTGGTCTCCATTAATTAGCTTGCCATTAGTAAAAAGATTAGAACTATTGGTTAAAATTAATGAAGTTAGCACAGGCTTAAGAGTAAAAAGTACTAAGAGTATTATAAACAAGTTTGAAAATGTATTTGATGGAGAAGTAGGTTTAATAAAAGCATTTGAATATAAATTCAAACTTCAACCAAAGTAGAAGAGTCATATTGAGCCATGTAGAAATGTTCCATTTAAAGTGTATGGTGCGTACAAAAAAGAACTTAATAAATTAGAAAGATTAGAAATTTCGCCGAAGATAGATGAACCCATAGAGTTTGAGAGTGCAGTAATATTGGTAGGAAAACCAAATGGTTCTTTGAGAGTTTTCCTAGATCCAAAAAAAAAATAAATGATTGTCTTATGAGAGAACATTTTAAACTTCAAACTTTTGAGGAAATAGCAGTTCTAGGAATCATCAATAATTATGTGTCTAAGTTTGTCAATATGGTAAGTAGTGTAGCCGCACCATTAAGAGACATGATAAAACAAGACGGTCAGTTTATATGGACGAAAGAAAGAATAAAAGGGTATGAAGAAATAAAAACAGTGTTAACAACAACTACTGTTTTGCAGTATTATGACTCAAATTTAGATTGTAAGTTAAGCGGACATGCGAGTAGCACCGATGTAAGAGCAGTCTTATTACAGAACGGGTTACCAGTGACGAATGCGTCAAGAGCGTTAACAAATATCCAGAGAGTTTGGGCACAAATTGAAAGAGAGCTGTATGCAATAGCTTTCGGTTGCGAGCGTTTTCATCAGTATACATACATGTATATGGAAAGTAGGTACTAATAGAAGGCGATCATAAAACGCTAACGTCAATATTCTCAAAAACGTTAAGTGCTACTTCTGTTAGACTTCAAAAAATAAGATTAAGGCTACAACCATATGATATAAAAGTTACTTATAAGCGTGGAAAAGAATTGTGATCACGACAAGGTAATATGCGACGAAGACAAAGATTTTAATAAAAGTATTATGTTAATAGATTACAAAGAATACACGAGTGAGAATAGATTGAAACACTTTTTAGATGAAACTGCGAAAGACGAAGAATTACAGGTGGTTTTAAGTTTTTTAAAAAACGGGTGGCTAGTTGAGAAAACGATGTGTCTAATATTGCAAAAAGTATTATACATTTAACTGTGACTTAAGTATTAGTGACGGATTATTGTTTAAACATGATCGGGTTCTAGTTCTGCGAAATTTAAAAAAAGAAATGCTAAGTAGATTACATTATAGTCATTTACATATAGAAAAAACTAAAAATAGGGTGCGTGAAATTCTTTTTTGGCTGGGAATAAACAAGCAAATTGAGGACATTATTGAAAATTGCGAAAGATGTTTACGGCTACAAAAAAGTAATTTTAAGAACTATTAATGCCACACCAGGTACCAGGAGCACCATGAATAAAAATTGGCACAGATTTATTAGAATTTAAGGGAAAAACCTATCTTTTAATCGTAGATTATTTTTCTGAATATATAGAGTTGGGCTATTTACCAAACATACCTAGCGAAGCTACGATTAGTGTGTTAAAATCTAAATTTTTAAGGTACGGTGTACCAAAGATTGTACAGTCCGACAGAGGTATACAATATACAAGTAGAAAATTTAAATATTTTGCAAAAGATTGGGATTTTAAGCATGTAATATCTTCCTTGAAATATCCTTAAAGTAACGGTATGGTCGAAAGGCATGTACAAACAGTTAAACGCATATTGTAGAAAGCGGAATTTGATAAGAAAGATCCATACTTAGTTTTATTAGAATATAGAAACACCTATTACTATATTAATATACCTATTTAATAAGTTAATGTTCGGTAGGAATGTTAAAGGATATGTACGAACGTTTAATACGAGTTATAATGTTACGAATACTAATAATTATGATGTGATTAAAAAAATGTTGTAAGATAGACAACAGTCAGAAAAAATGTATTTTGACAAACGAGTAAGGACACTTCCAGATTTTATAGTTGGAGATAGAATTAGACTACATGATGAAGAAAATAGAGTTTTTGACAAAAAAGGAATAGTGATTAACATACCAGAAAAGTCTAGATCTTATAATATTCTAACAGAACCTGGAAGAGTTCTAAATCGCAATAGAAAACATATAATTCGTGATTCGATTAACAGTACATTTAAGATTGTGAAACAAGAATTTGACGACAATATCACCGATAGTATATCAATTTAAATGTAGCGACAGATCAGCGAGAAGAAGCGTTACTGGGTAGGAGTAGTCAGGAGAACAGTGGAGGCGAGCTCTTTAGGAGAAGCAATATACAATCCAAAAAACCGAGTTACATAAAAGATTATGTTTAAATATTTTAGTTATTTTGTCAAATGGAAAGATGTGACACGGTCCTGAGTTGGGACATGCGCGTGACATATTCAGACATGGTGTAAGCATTGTGGCCAGAAGCACACACGTTGTAACAGTTTAATAAATACGTACATTCTTTATGATAAGCATTATAGTGTGTTTTAATGTAAAGAACATGACACACCAAATGAATTTCGCAGGGACCGTCCACCCTGGGTCATACAGCCTCAGGTGAACTCGAAAGAGAATCCTCGAGTTTACGTTCGCGACAGTAGCGGTTAAATCGTAATCTTTCGTTTGACTTACGATTTTACAATGTACAAAGCAACAGTAATTTATCATAAGGTTTTGCATAGTTAACTGGTAACTGTTTTGTTGCTCGAATAATTCCGTCGCTTACTGCAGTCCTTTTTGGACTTTTTTTCTTCCTTTTGTTGACATTAAAAACATTAATATTGACTTCTACTGCTGTGAACAATTTTGCGGCAAGTTCGTCTTGCAAATTCAGAGGTTCCGATTCATCACCTACGACAATAACACTCAATTCTTTTACACCATGTACGTGTATAAAACACGAGGTTCTGCAGTACCCATTCTTCGTGACTTCAATAATGAACCCATTACCTTCTACCCAGGAGCATCATGAAATTTCTGTGGAAACTTCACTTGACATTTGTCTAAACAGTATGAAGAGAAAGGTTCCGGGAGCCACCACCAGAAGGCAGTTTCAAGTTTTATGGTCTAAAAGTTGGGAGTTTAGCATGACAAGTATTACTACATGTTATTATCGTCACAGCCCGCGTGGGGTCGTAGGCGGGATCGTTTCATGGCTCAATTATTAAGCGTAATATTGAATTGAACTTATTCTATGTCAATTGTAACTAATGTAATCCAATACGTAGCTTAATAAAACATAAATTAGAATAAATTATTATTGTGACACGTGAGAAAAGGGTGTATAAATATGGGGTGCGTTTGATGCGTTGAAAATTCTATCCTTTATTGCATTTTAGATAACTTTATACAGTAGACTCATGTTACAATGACGCACGAAAGTAGCGTTAAGAATACCCCAGCTCACACGCATTACTCATACACGTGCGCGTACCCCACTTCGGTCGCCTTCTGTAGCCGAGGATTGGTGGATCGACCGAGCTACCACGAGATTCACGTAGACAATTGGCTCACGTTAAAGTATCTTTTCCAGGGAAAGGCCGCGCTATAGCCCCGACAGCGCTACTTTAACGTGAGTCTACTGTATATTAAAAGTACCTAAAATTCGGTGCCAATTTAGTACCAAACGACATACTTCTTTTAGCCGTGTAATCTACAGTTTCAAAGATAGTAAACGTATTAGTTCTTCTTGATTTAAAAAATTAAACTGTATTTCAAAATACTGTTGAATTTAATTCCACATTTTATGATTCTTTAGTTAACTCTTCAGGTTTCTACACTCCTGATATATTACGAAACTCCATCCTCATCATCAGCCACACGAGTTTCCCATAACGGTGACACTCCTTCAGTGAAATTTCACGAAAATCAATTTATTACCTCGGCGAAGGACCATGTCAAACAGAAAGGCGGCAAGACACTTAAGGAACCCTGTCGTTTCTCAATAACGACATCCGTGCCGGGGGGAAAAATTGTTTCGTCGAAGTTCCGACACGGTTCGACCCACTACGTCGGAAGATTTGAAGGTTCCTCGATCAGTCGCAAAATAAAGATATTCGGGAGAACCGCGGTCCTGGGCACCGCCCAGTAGGGACTCGTAAGTCTGGTCACGATCAAGTTGGCGGTAGCAGTTCACGACGCAGAACGCATAAAAGCGACTTGTCCGTAAGATTTCTTATATCGAGAATGCGGACAGCGCTCGAAGCCGGACAGGATGATCTCCCGAGCGATCTGTGTCCTCGCTTCTGTCTTCCGACGAGGTACACGTTAAATGAGATTACGACTTGTCGTTTCACGGACGTTATCGAAACGCGCGGAGAGAAAGACATAGATAGATAGATAGGGGGGTAGAGAGAGAGAGTCCACCAGGCTTCCGGCACGGCCTGGTTAACCGTTTAAATCTTCAACGACGTGCAATTATTGAAAACTTAACGGTCCTGGGTAATACTGAACGAATAGAAACTGGGATGGGGTCACGTTCCAAAAATTTCAACGCGAACGAACGAACTTTCCGCGCAGGCACGGAGAGAGCGCCTTTTCGGTTTTGTCCGAATGCGCCCGGGACAGGGTATATTGGGGGGGCGGGGGGGGGAGGCGGTTTCGCGCTGCAGCGGCGTTTACCGTTCGATCTTTCGCCACCCACGAGCCCGTTACAGTCACGATACTACAGATTGGACCACGTTCGATGACCATATAAATTCGTAGATTCGGGATGGCTGCGAGTATGTTACTTCACGTAGCCCTGAACCAGCGATTTGCAGGACGTATGGTTGGTTGTTAGCCTCCTAACGAGGGTTTAAGCCCCACCTGAGCGATGCTACTCGTTAACGCTACCTACCTACGGTTGTATACTTACTTTCCGGATCCCTGAGCGACACGGTTGCCATCATTTTTAGCCGGTATCCCTTGCTATTGATCTGCATCGATGGCATCACGAACGGTGCGGGTTTTTTCTCCTCACTTGAGTTAAATACAGTCGTTCAGGGTATACTTAAACTGCCCTTAGCCTGCGGCTGACCGCGTTATACGGTATCTTGATAGCGTTTCAAAATTCAGGAAGAAGCTCCTACGCGTTTAGTACATGCTCCACTCTGCGCCTTAGTGTCTTAGGTACTCATGGACGCGGATGGAACCATGGGGGATAAAATCTTTTGACCTACAAATTTTGCACGATACGTTGTTTCTTAGGAGCATGTAACGCCGTGCACTGGAAACTGACGAGAGGAGAATGTATAAAGTTATATTAGATTGGTTATATTATCGTTTTTTAACACATTTTCGTTTCAGTCAAAGTAACCTTCGTGCACGGTTAAATAAAGCAGGGCATTACTGAAATTGGGCCTAAACTAAAATCGAATTTGGGAAATGTATTCGCCTATCGTCACATTATAATATGCGTAAGCTATTGGTGTCAAATGAATTTACGTATAATTAATAATGTAATTAAGAAACAAACATTGGCTACGGGTGAAATTAACCTCACCAGTGCACGAAAATTAAAATGGTAAAACATGAGATCACGATGCTTATAACCCGTTGGCAAGAAAATGTACGTAATAAGTACTTGTAAAATATACAGAATAATAATAAACTGGAAATAATATAATCGTTTCCACGGTCATCGATCATAATAAACTCAGAAAGTTTTGACCTTAATCGCACAAAAGAATAAGAATAACAACAATAAGAATAATATGACTCTATTATACAGAATTATTTTTAAATTGTTTGCAGACAAATATCAAAATCAATTTTAATTTAATAGAAGTTTTGAAAAAGTGCGTTTAATGATTCAATTTCAATTTACATGTAAAGCAATTTTTTTTTACCTTACACTGACTCATCCGTTCCAATCCCATATAGTAGACCTTCTGTTGCATGAGACGCTTCCAAAATCTCTACCCATTGAAGACCTCTTAAGTTCTAGCATAGTTACAATTGAATGAAGCGTACAGCATTTTTACAAATATTACTAATAAATATCACAAGCGATGTTTATCTGATATCATTGGAAATTTTGCAAATATATTCAGAATTCCATGCTTTTCCTAAAATTTATATTCAAACTACCTAATAAATGTGCAAGTCATAAGAATAATTCAAAATTTAGTAAATCCAGCAGGCGAACATTCAACTGCTTGCATTTAAGCATAAATTAAGTGTCCGAACTTAAAGTGGTACTCCCATTCGGAGAGGTAAAAAAATTGTGTTTATTGTGTTATCTTAAAATATAACACCTTGGAAATCTCTTCCGAAAATGATATGCTTTACTTCATTGAAATGACGAAATTATAACGATTTTAAAAGAACGGTGTTTCCCTGCATGAGTAAACGCGTTTTTCTCGAAACCATGTTTTCCAAATGGGCAACTACGATATCTCAATAATGAGTTAACCAATCTACTTCAACTGTGACATACATATAAAATACATATTTCTTTATTCGAAGTGAACTATTATTATGTCAATATTGTAAGGAATTTTCTGGAATTCACCAGATCATTGTAATAGCGGCGAGTATTTCATGTGTAGCTCTTTTCATGGTATTACAAGATCTGGAGAATTCTCGAACCTTCGATTATGATATTATATAAAAAACTCGGACAAACAATCGAGCGAGCATTCTGCGATTATCTGTGTCGATGAACGAATCTGTGAAACAAATATATATCTTTGTGCAAAAAGTCTGTACCAAACTTTATTTCTGCTGCCCTTCTTATTACAATATCTACATTATTCTTTTTCTCTTCGAAAGAAGTTGCAAATTTAATGAATTTTTATTTTACATGCCTGGCATTTTGTTAAAAAATTTTATTCTGCTTCATAGTAGTTAAGAAGAAAGTAGATTAAGAATATCTTTGACTTTTCTTTCCGATAAATACAACAACGTGAATCGTGTAAGCCATTCAAAGCGATACGTTGTAAAAAATATGTGACAACTTTGTTAATGTTTAGGTTTACGCTGCAGTCGCAATGGACTCTGTTCCGTCGTAGAGCCGAAACGACGGCTACAGAGTCGGACGATACAGTTAGTTTTTATTACTTTATTTCCTTCGTCCGTGCATTTTAGACATTTTCGAGACCAGCCTCTTGCAATTTCAATTTCGGTAATAAAAGGGAATAATAGACAAAAGACTCGAACATTTAGTCTGCAGTCCGCCACATGCGCATGGTAATCTGGGACCCATCCGCGCCGGGCCTTACCGGGCCGCGCTGACTCGCAGACAATAGAGCCATAAACCCTACCCTTGGGAGACTCGAAATTTCGTCGCGGTCAAGTCGCACCGTGACCACGTGCGCGATATTTTTCTAGCGTTCGCTTCGCCCTGAAGGAGAGGTTTTCCACCTCCACGTCACTTGGGAAAACCCAGGAATTTGCCTTCTCCTTCAGGGCATAACCAATAAGAATGCGAATTTTGGTAACACTTTCGACGAACTTTGAAGAAGCGCGACGTCACACGAAACTCAAACGTTCATTCGTAATTCGATCGTTCAATTCATAATTCGTATCGACAAGTGTCGTTCGGACTCAAACATTCATTCACGCACTCATTCGACAAGTCACGATCACAATCCTCGCGATTCGTCAGCTCCACCGGTCGAGCAATTATCCTGTTTATTCTCACTTAGAGAATATTGAAACAGTTGCCTATTATTAATTTGGCGGACAACAGTCGCAACTGTACGCGTACCACGACGGTCGAGCCTAGAATTTACAACTCCAGGCGGATTCGAAAAAGAATCCGCACGGACAGACGCGACAGACTCTGCTATTTGTGAGATATTTACGAGCTCGCATTGGAGACACGGAATTTTGTTAAGTATGTGGGTACAACTGGAAAATAACAGTTTCTGTTTAGGATAAGAAACAGGCCAATCTTACCTTTTCTCAATAGCAACATACGTATCGTAAATTCGCATGCAACGAAGAGACGGTCCAGAGAACTTTTGTATCAACATCCAGGGACAAGGGACCCTTTGTGCAACGTCCTGCGAGGCCTATGTGCGAAAATGAAGTCACGGGGCCAGTAGGTGTTGCGCAATTAAGAAACCATCCTCGACCAGGATTCGTCTTTCTGGTCGCCCACCACGGAACTCATCTCTTCAACATCTCGTTGGAGGAAGATTTCGACTAGAACGTTAGCATAATTTTTCTTCCAGAGTTCAGAAACGTTACAACTCTCACCTTGAGCTTACTGAACCTTTGAGGTTAACAAACTGTTAGAACTTATACTTCAACCGTATCGAACTTTGTATATACTTCGTGAATCTTTATTAATGTTAACCATATTCAGTTTTATTAAACACTTTTTGTGGAATTTAACCAAGAGGGTTATTGCTTTAACTAGCAGAAATTATTCGTAGCGCTCGAAACAGTTAATATTTGTTAAATTTAGGTTAGCGAATAAGCACAAGACGTTTATAACATGTAACGAGATATATTTTATAATAACTATTGTAATTAATGCTAATACTTCGGTCGTGGTAATCGTATGAAAACACGTGCTTCTACCGGCTCATTATTACAAATACCAATACAAGATGAATAATCTAAATGGCCAACTCAGCGCTGCCTTTGATGTCGATCATTGACTATATAATACATAGAGAGCTTGGCGATTTACTGCCTAACAATATAAAAGATAATTGCACAAAAATTTGATTGTGTTTTCTTGAAATGTGGAGAAACATGTACGAAAAACTACAAGTTCCTTGGTCAATGAATTCTTAGTTCTAAAAATCGCTTAAGAATGACGTCTCCGAATAGGAATACTCCCTAAAGTTACATAAGTAACAATAAGAGCTCTTATTGACAATGCGTTCCAAAACCAGGTAAGAATCGAAAGATTACGTCTCGAACCCTTCTATTGTCAAATCGGTGTTCGTTTGCAACAGAGAGACAGAAACCATCGTTACGACGTTCGTGGTTCGACATTCCGTGGTACCACGTTAATACTGGTATCCGATAGTGTTCCGTCCCAATATTCTTCGCGAGAACAGAGTGTCGCGTACAAGCATTCCCCCTATTTCTCCGGGGCGAGTCGCACTCTTCTTTTTTATCCTTGTCTGTCGACGGTGAGTGGCGCGCCACGAGAAACCAATAGTTGTGAACCAACTCTGCTGTCAGCTCTATCGGATATCTCGAGATAACTCGAGCGGCAGTCGTCTTTAATCGCAATAAGAAATGCAATGTTAAGTCAGGAATGAGTTTCAACTCGACTTCCGCTCCTACGCTGAGAAGGTTAATGAAAACGGAAGAAGGATGTGGCTGACAAAGGTAGAGAAGGACGGAGCCGGCGTAATACACTGTAGCTTTGATAATTCTTACTAATTGTAAGAAATTCATGGCAAACTGTGTTATTAATTCTAGATCTACCAGCGTTGAATGTATACTAAGTTACATTACACATTATACAGTACCGAACAAAATTGTACAAGAACTTGAATGTAATAATTCTATGTATTATTCTTAACGAAAGGGATAAATCTGATTTAGAATATTAATATTTAAGTAAATAACGTTTAAAGAAATCCATACTCTACCATAATTAATATAGAATATGCTAATGAAATTAATCTTCAATCGCTTGTTACGGTCACGTTGTTATAGTTTTTTTGCGATACTGTATATTTCTATGCATAATACAGTGATTCCTCGATGAATGCGACACAAGCAGCGGCATTATGCCCATTTCTTGGGGGGGCGAGGGGGGCTCTGCAATCGATCAAAACAGAGTAAACAGAAGCTAAGCAGGGGCTCTGCTTCGGATAAAAAACAAATTTATGAGGGTCTAAAAATCTTTCCGCCTTGCCATGAATGCTCCGAAACAGACCCGAGTACATCGCAATCGTCGAGACACTATTGTACTGCAAAAAGTAATACAGTACAACATGATATAAAATATATAATAAATAGGGCAACATAAGTTCTTACAAAAGTATCTTTATAATTTCAGTAATTGCGGACTAAACAATCTGTAATTCATCGTTTTGACAAGTTTGATAAGTCTAATGTTAAACTGAAGCTGATTTTTCAATCTCAGTACAACAGCTTGCTCTAGACGACATTCACACATTGATTTTGCAAAGTATTGATATTAAAGAATTTTAAAAGGAAATTTAAGGATAATAATATAGCAATATAACATTACAGTTAATTTTAAGGAATAATCAATCGTAGTACATGATTACATTCCCGGTCACAATTCACATTCCTGACTCATGCTCAATTATACAATACAGGGTGTAACAAAAATCAGTGCTCTTACATTCAGTATAATTTTCTGCTGTATTTGGTCCATTTGTACCGCCTTCTGGCCATCCACAGTGTGTCTTACTTGTGGCATCTGACGTTCACTAGTGACATTTAACATTCAATCGGCTGACGTGGTCATTGTTAAATACTTTAATCACCAATCTATTACCTCAATCCTCAGTTCTGATAGCTCTCTTGTGTCCGTTCGGCTCTGTTGTCATCGTGTCGCTTATTTGTTCGTGTTAGGAGTTGGGTGTGTGACAACAAAGATAAGCCTGTGTCTCTCATTCTCTACCGTTTCCTTCTTATGCCATGGCACCCCCCAAAAAATTAATGTGCAAAGGCTGCACAACTCCGGTCACAAATCCAGTTATATGCCCTACCTGTGGAATATCATCTCACCCGGGCTCATCATGTCTTCTCCGTTGTTCACACCCATGGCAAACAGGAAAGCTACTTGATTGCAGTGAACCGACAACCGCTGTCTCTCCGAATTCAGAGGCGTACGATATAAACAAGAATCTACTGGAGAAAATCAGCGATGTTCTCGATTCTAAATTGAAGAAACTCGAAAACAATTTCATGGTTTTCCAATCGAGCATCGATGTTCTGAACAGCACTCTTAATAATATTAACACCAGAATCAACGACTTAACCTCTAGAATGAACAAACTCGAGTCTCATACGAACAACCAAGAAGAAAGCATTATCAAGGAAATCGTGGAGAGAAATAAGAGATCACACAACCTGATCTCCTTCAACTTGGATGAAAATCCCTCGCAGTCGGACAAGACGGCTATTAAAAATATTCTAGACACCATCCTGTCTGTTTCCTGCAATACCAGCATTACCATCAGACGGTTGGGCAATAAGAACTCTGGTGACAAACCTTTTTTTTTTTTTTTTTTTTTTT
>NW_015374166.1:61870-133827 GCF_001272555.1 Dufourea novaeangliae | reverse complement strand
GGGGGGGGGGGGGGAGGCAATAAGCCCCACCCCTCCCACCGTTGGACCGCGGGTGCCACAGTCCCGCGGTCTCCACCTCTCCCTTTTAGTCGCCTCTTACGACAGGCAGGGATTACCGTGGCCGTATTCTCTATTCCCCGGTCCACAGGGATCAGCTGGTGACAAACCTAGGCCAACGTGTGTCACATTCAAATCTCCCGATGTACCACTCTCGATCCTGAAGACAAGACATAAATACCAGGGACCTGTCAGAATCTCGCAAGGCCAGACGGTTAAACAACGCACCTTTCCAATCAACTTTAGAACTGAGTTACAAATTATGAATGACAATTCGAAGACAATAAGGTACATCCGTGGTGTACCCAAAATAGTTTCAGTTTCATAAAATTCAAAAAACGTGGCTATTCCCATTAATGTATTACCAAAACGTGAGCGGTCTGCGTACAAAATTACATGATTTATATCGCTCGATTACTTGTTCACTCCAGTCATATGACGTTATTGTCTTTACTGAAACATGGCTCCATGGTGGTATTTCGACAGCGGAGTTCGGTCTAACAGGGTTTAACATCTACCGCTGCGATAGATGCTCACTCGCAAGTACTTGCTCGAGAGGTGGAGGTGTTCTTATTACCGTCAAAAGCTCACTGCGTAGCTCAATTATTCGTACAAAGATCTCACACGTCGAACATGTTCTCGTCAGAATACATTTTGAATCGTCACCGGCCATCTTTACTGCTGCTTATATCCCGCCTGTGTCACCACCTTCTCTGTACCTCGATTGATCTGACTGTATTGTAAAGGTTGTAGACATGTATCCCAACGACCATATATTTGTAATGGGTTCCTTTAATCTGCCTCATATTGGATGGAGTGATCAAATACCTCAGCCAGAACTCGGTTGCAACCAAAATGTAGCATTATCCCTGGAATATTTGGTAAAAAACCTCAATCTCTGCGGCTTAGTCCAAATGAATAACGTGTGCAACTTTCTTGGCTACTACCTCCATTTGATTTTCTGTAGCATCACTGATAATAACCCTGTCTGATGATCCCTTACTCAAATGCGACTCATACCATCCGGCCTTGGCTATGCAATATCACGTTCATCCATCATCTCACGCATCGTTGATAAATAATGCTTCCTACAAGTATGATTTCAATTAAACTCAATTGTCTGGGACGATATTTTGTCAAATGTTAATCCTAAGGAAGCAGTTCGCCTACTATATGATAGATATCTTTATACCGAAATACGACATAAACAATTCTATTTATCCCAAGCGATTCACATCAAAACTAATCAATCTTATACGCCGAAAGAAAAAAGCACACAATGTTTATAAAAGTACCAACCACTATGACGATTACCTGCTTTTCTCTAAATTTCGCTGTGAATACAAGGTCTGGAAAGTGCTACATCCAATATGTGAGAAATACCGAAAGGTGAATGCTAGATAGCAATAATGTTAGGCCATTCTAGAGATTTATAAACAATCAGCGTAAATCCCACAAACTACCAAGTGTTATGCACCTCGACATTGTTAGCGCAACCGATGCCTTATCGACAGCAAATCTATTTGCATCATTTTTTGGGTCCGTCAATACTTCTCACTCTGAGGTCTTACCAGATTTCACCTCCGGTCAGAGCACTCATATCTCAAGCATAAATATCAGTATCAGTGATATTTTGAATAAAATTAAAAATCTACAACCTTCCAAGAACCCAGGCGTTGATGGAATCCCACCAATTGTTTTTAAATCATGCTGTTTCACTCTCTCACGGGCGTTATGGATCATTTTCAACTCTTCCTTGGCTACAGGGATTTTTCCATCTGCTTGGACGACTACCTTAATTACACCTATCTTCAAATCTGGTGATCCTGCGGACGTGAGAAATTACAGGCCGATATGCATTATTGATACAATTCCTAAACTATTCGAAAGTTTAATTGTAGATAGTCTTAAGCCCATTATTACGAATCTGGTGTGTAATGAGCAACACAGTTTCATGCCAAAACAATCTAGCACTACGAACCTCTCTATCTTTTGTAATTTTATCTCAACCAATCTTGATCGTCGCAACCAGGTAGATACTGTATACACTGACTTTAAAAAGGCATTTGACACTGTTGCTCATAATACTTTTGTATCGAAGCTGTCGTCGATGGGATTTTCTGATCCCTTACTGTCTTGGCTCTCGAGCTACTTGATTATCCGTGTTGCTAACTCATACTCACCTCCAATTAAAGTAACTTCCGGCGTTCCTCAAGGATCACATCTGGGTCCTTTTATGTTCATCCTATTCGTCAACGATTTGTCTAAAGTAATTCGGTTTAGTAAGTTATCCTGTTGTATGCGGATGACTTAAAGATCTACAAATAAATACAGTGCCCTCAAGATTGTAATCTATTGCAACGTGATCTATGTAACTTAGAACATTGGTGTAATATCAACGGCCTGGCATTTAACTATGCAAAGTGCTATCTCATGCGTTTTTCACGGAATGCATGCTCGATAAATTTCGAATACAGACTTGGAGATGTGGCTCTATCCCAGATTTCGGAAATTTGCGACGTTGGTGTCCACTACGCATCGCATTTAAACTTCTCTCTCCACTACCAGCGTATTGTTAGCGATGCGTACAATAAATTAGGATTTATTAAGAGATGTACTTTGAACTACACTAATCCCCGGACCTTCAAATTATTATATTGCACCCTAGTTAGACCTCACTTAGTATATGCGTCTGTCATCCGGTCGCCAAATTAATTAAAATATAAACTGCTCATCGAGAGAGTGCAGCATAAAACCGACCACGATTACAACTCAATCATGTCTCGGCTGAATCTGCGATCTCTCGAGTCTAGGAGAATTACGGCGGACTTTCTTTTCCTGTTTAAGATTGGTAATAACCTTATTCAATGTCCTCAACTCCTTGAGCTGGTAAATCTCCATACCCCCATGAGACCGATCAGATTCACACAGACTTTCCTCCTACATCGCTCTAAGTCATCAATGGCTAAATCAGATCCAATGAACCACGTATGTGATACTGCAAACTCTTATTGTACTCGCCTAGATTTTTTTGGTATCAGCATATGCAGCTTCAAAAATTCGGCATATAAAATTTTGTAAAATACGTGACTTGTCCGCTACAAACATATGTATATTATGTAACTATTTCAGCACTGATACCTTTGTACACTAATGAGGACTTATCCACGTTTATTTCTTATCATCTATATATATATATATATCTACTCGTGGGGTAATTTGAAACAAGTTTTTCCTTATCAAAAATGTTATCCGAGGCTTTTTAACGAGATATTATCGTAAAACCCCGACCAATTACAGCCCTATTTAGCTTTAGAAGCCTCGGATAACATTTTTGATAAGGAAAAACTTATTTCAAATCACCCCACGAGTCTCCCATTCCCGGGTCCTCCAACATTTTTGATACGCATTTTTGTTACATTTTTACTAGATGAACGAAAAATCGTTTGATCTTGAGTAGAAGTACTATTTACCATACGTGGATTGAATGTATTTGTTGTGCAAGTAACTCGACGTTCTTTTTGTTACCTGTGAGAAATACCGACGAAACGCATGAATAAATTCGAAATTCGTTTCCATTACACTCTATCGAACATGTAAAACAAATTGTTTAATTGTTAAATTTTATATTATCTATCCAATTAATTATACTTTACTACTTCAGAAATTTATTGCTTTAGATCGGTAGCATACTTCGTATCAAGAAAAAATTTCAAAAACAATATTCATGTATTTAACGTGGAATCTGGTTGAAGATTCTTGTTAGCTAAAAGAATCGAAGGTTGTATGTAACTGGTTCAATGAAGTGAATTGAAAAATGGAAATAAATAGTAAAAAAAAGTAGTAAAGAAGAATATAGTATAAATTAAAAAATATATTCATCGGTAGAGTAGAGATTGCATCTCTACCTTTAAAAACACTGCGAACTCTAAATATTCTCCTTGCATTTTATGTGTCCATATGAATTAATGAATGAATATAATACATGTATTATAAACCTAGATAGGATTTACTGACAAGTAAGTTTTCCAGTTATACTGCTATGAATATACACTGAAAATCCACCGAATAGTGTCTAATAACCGTATTGAAAGACCTTGTTCTGTCAGAGATTCTAAGCATTCACGGTCCAGCTTCCTGCAGTTATTACTGTTGAAGCTTCCGGGTATAAACCATGTCAGTGTCATACTGATACTGTATCAGAGTGTCATTTGACCCTTAATGAAGCCAGCTCCAATACTGTCGAAACGTTGCGATAATTATCCCGAACCTGAACCAAGCACAACGGCAGGCAAAATTAAGGGCGGTCAATGAAAACTTACAGAAAGATAAAATAAATACACGGTATATATAAAAAATAACGGTATTGACAATACAGGGTATCTCAGCTAACTTGATCACCTCGAATAATGACTTAACGGTACACTTCATGAAAATTTTGAGGCGTGGAGCTTAAATGATATCAAGGGGCACATCTTATAAGGTATATGCTTTTTTGTGGGTGGAGGCATTTGAGAGATTTCAAGGTCATTTTGATTGTTTTAACGGAATGACCTATTTTTTGTACCATAGATCGATAGAGTACCAAATTCCGAATAAACATGTGTTGACCTTCATACGTCCTAAATCTAATAGGTAACGAGATATTTAAAAAATAATTTTGAATATGTACTTACCATCTGGAAGTTATAGGTGCTCGAATTGATACCCCTCAAATTCAATACAGCGAATTTAATACAGTGACTGTTTTGTAAATATCTCGTTAACCCTCCGTGGACGGTGCCGGAGTCATACGTCATGTGCTCGCTAGAGCGACATGCACACCGTGATGGAGCTGTCCGTGTAATTCGGGAACTGATTGACGTGTACCATTGTATGAAGACGTCGGGAGTAAGACGCCGCAGAAGTATTGACATACGTCTTCGGCTCACTCTATTTCCTTCTTACTCGTTGTCCTTTGTTCCAGTTGACAAATCTTCTACAGTGTCGATAAAGGCCTCCAGCTCCAGTCACCGTGACTTTGTGTTAGTAACCTATCGATGTGGTTCAGAAATGATGCCGCTTTGGCAGCCGCGCGAATCCAGTTCTCGGAGGGTTAACTACAGTAATGTTTTGATAAGTGTGAGACGGCTCGTCCACGATAAGCGTGAAGTCGTCATCCCCACCACTGGGGAAAGGGGCCGTGGTACCAGTCAAGCGTATAATTTTTGCTTGGCGCGCCGCGGCGATTTCCCTTTCACGAGCCGACAGCTAAACGAGGGGAACAAATGCAACGATGAAACTTTTTATTTTTGGTTCTTTGTTAACGAAACTTTTACGAACATGTTCCTGAGATTTTTCTGATTAAATTTATACCAGGCAAATAGCACTTGTTAGGGCCAATGCGTTAGGGCTCACGCCGTGGTGCTCTTGACTTTGTCGTTTTTGAGGAAGGATTTATGGCACCATGATTGTATATTTTCAAAGCCCTCGTCGCAACTCTTACAAGCGTTTCTCTGGACATCTTCCGTCATGGCGTTTTCAAGGCAATTAGCGTATCGGGGGCCTACACGCAGTATAACGAATTAGATTTATGGGTTTGATTCCCCTGAACGGAGCTTGTCCCTGGTGCAACGTATCGGTGAGATACGTGGACAGGACTTGAGGAGACATCAGAAGCGTTGCAATTTCGGGGAAAACATCTTGAACTCTTATTAGTGCTTTTATCTTTTTATGTTCAAACAAGAGATGCTTAGAAGCACAATTCTGTGAATGACAGAACATTCGCAACACCTGAACCTGTCTGATAATTGGGGTGTTAAGAACGCTTGGACTTCTCAAACCAATACGGCGTTAAGAACTTTAGAACTCTCGGACAATTAACATTGAACTTTGTATTCGTAGAGGTAGGGGAAGGGTGTGTAAAACGATCCCTTTAAGACGTAATTTATATAAAAAATACAAATGCTCATTATTTAAATAAAAGTAAAGTAGTTTTTATAAGTTAGTCTATCTATCTTATCATTGGCTTAAATAAAATTTAGCTACGTAATCAATTATATTTTTTATTCACATTTCTTTGAATGCATACTAAAGGATTATTTTGTAATGTATGTGAATAAAATGATCCCCGGGGATCAATTATACCTACTGATAGTAAATACGACGAACATTAAAAAGCATTTTAGTTATTACATTTTATTTAAATAAAAACACGTTTGACGCGTTGTTTTTCTTTCATACTGACGGGGCATTATTATAACTAAAACAAACAACAATAATATAGCGTATGAGTAAAATGATTCCTGGAATCATTTTACCCTACTAGAGAGGGATCATACGACCCCAAACACCAAACTCACATTCAGTGGTCGAATATAACATCAATTTATTAGATGCGGTAACGAAACATTAATTAACTTATTATTGAATTGTGGTTAAATCCGCGCAAGAAGCAGCTGTCACATTAAACCGTTTATGACAAAAGTTACACAACATTGAAAAAGATCTTATCTTAGATAAATTGCAGTAATTTTAAATTTTTCTTGTGGAGAACACACAGAGCATTGATATTCACATGGTACTTCAAGCAACGACTAATGACGTGCGGGGAGAACTATTGTAGACCGATATTAAGATATAGCACTATGGTATTGTTTTACCCCGATGGATCGTTTTAACCACCTTTCCCCTGCATTTCAGTTTTCTTGAACTTACTGTCTAAACGTAGAGTAAATAAATAGTAAATATTCTGTTTGCAAAACAAGTAGTTTTTACTAAATGATACGACTCCTTGAATTGTGTGGATTTTAATAGCAGTGCTTTCCCATCCGCCACATTCACTTGATTTGGCCCCGTTGTAATTATTTCATATTTCCAATTAAGGGGATTCGCTACACTGATATTCAAAACCATACAATCACACGTGACAAGGATATTCAAGGTGATTTCAAAGGTAGATCTTCAGAAATCTTTCCATACATTGGTTGACCATATCCAGCGTTTCGTTAATCCCGAAGAAACATACTTCGAATAAAAATAAACGATTTTTAGAAATATGATCAGTGTTTCAATGAATATATTGTCGCGAACTTATTTTTTGAATAATAAGTTGCGTCGCGATAAACAAAATGGAAAAGGATCGTCCAGCAAATAGGAATTTTCCGACTTAAAACACAAGCAAATAATCACGTGCACTCGCTTAACAAATATTTGACGTTTGGAACGATTCACCGACGACGAAATACGAAGTCTCACTTCCTCATGACTCGGTCGTTTTCCTCGCACAAAGCTCCGTTTAGGTTACTTGCGTCACACTTGAGATCGTAAAACTTCATTATCAAGTTACTAAACCGTTTTGGTCAGTGACGGCTAAATACAGAAACGGGATTACGAAGTCCGACGAAACGAGGATGAGTAGAAAGTGGAGGGGGAAAAGTGTGCAAGCAAGGAGAAAATTGTTGATTAATGAAAACACGTGTGAGAAGGAAACGGTTCGGTTTTAGGGAAGTTGCTTTGGTTTATTTATAATATCATAGAGATTATGAATTTCTATGCAAATATACATATTTTATGTTATTTTATCAGAATGGGAACCAAGCAGGAATTAATGTTTTCTATTAGGAGCTTCGAGAAATTGAAATCGTAATGGAGATTTAATTAAATTTTCATTCGAATGTTTATTTCATATCATTGTACATAATAACAACTTTTACTGTTTGCTCATTCTAGGATGTCTATTGCTGTTACAAAAGAACAAATAGGTATCATTTTAGGACAGATCATAAAATGGTATCATAATAGAGTAACGAAAGTATTCTACATTTACCCTGCTGTAATACATAATCATACTTTATATATCTATTGTGTCATTTACTTCCTGACATCTGTATACATTACATGTGTATCTGTTAGTACATGTAAACGTTTCATCAGTCTAAATTAATATTTTTACAGTCCGTCGATGTATAGTGAACCTTAAAAAATTGTATCGTTAAAATACTTCCATTGCTTACTGTACATCAAATATTTGTTTTTACGTTTTACTCTATTTCTTTTTCTGAATATTCAATACGTGTTTCAACCCACATGATACCCAGAAATAATTCCAACGATTCATTTTCATAGAATTATGTATAAATGTTTTTCTGTACATTTTATATTCACGCCAAGAAAGTATTACAATTAGACTGCTGACTTTTATGCAAAATCACATTTTTGAAGGTTGTTCATAAAAGACAAAAACAAAAGTGGGAATTTCTTTCTTCCTTTAAGTATCTTATTAGGCTCAAAAGGAAATTGAAAACTTGCTGCATCTGAGGAATGTTTTGTCCTTCGTTGTATTTCACAGATTCCTATAGGCTATGAATGCATACAATCCGCAGTCTAGTTATAATACGTTCTACCGTAATTTAGGAAGCAGTCTTAGAACAAATAATCCGTTTCAAATTGTCTGATATTACGAAGGGAAAATAGCATGAAGCACGACATTAAGGGTACGAAAATCGTCATGCTATTATAACGCGGCACAAAGAACGCATTTTATTAAACGAAATTACGAGAAAATTGAATATTCTATACAATAGAGTGTACTCGACGGCGAAACCGTTATAGATATTCAGTACTATTCAACGAGAAACAATCCTGAAGATCAAGAACAACAGTACATAATACATACCATATATTTGAAACGGGCACATGTTTCATTACTTCTTTAAGAAAATACAAAATATAAGAGTGATTTACTAAAATGTCATACCTAGAACAGAAGAGTATTTCAAGGCATCGTTTTAATAAACACCAGAAAATCCGTATGTATACTTTTGTTGGAAATCCACGAATATTTTGAAACATACACGTTAAACCAAAAATACATTTCCAAACGGGTACAACAATTATGTAAGACTACATCACAAAATGACATAAACCTGTTACGGAAGAGAGACTCGGAGTAATGCTTACGATTGTAGAATTTTCGGTAATATATACAGGATGACCCCAAAAATGTAATACAACCAATCAAGTGGTGATTCTATAAGAAAAAATAAGTCGAAAAAAAGGAATAAACTGTTTTCGTTCAAGATTTGGTTTTTGAGGAAATTAAATTTTAAAAATAGTCTGAAACGCGTATATTTTGTGATGGTAGAAAGTATAATAGAATCGGAATGCAATGAACAGACGCGGTAGCCAAGTTCTATTCAATTGCACACGTATCCAGCAAATTTTCAAATTTGGTTATATCGAACGCGAAAGTTTAAATTAAAAAATGTTATTCCTTTTTTTGAATAATTTGGCATGTAGAATTATCATTAGGTTGATTGTACCACGATTTTGGGAACATCCTGTATAGGTACCTCCTTTCCCTTTTTGTTGGGAGGTGATAACTTTAGACCTTGGCTACGGTCCTTAATTGCAGGGTGACTCAATAAGCTTTCTCTAAGATTTGAAATTTCATAAAGAGAGTGAAGACATGGTATAAAAACGTGTGTGAAATTTTATTTACTTGTTTACTTAAACTACAAATTTTTAATAATTTGATTACACACTTTTATAAAGCATAAAAATCATTAAATTTTCATTTCAACGATTTTCTTTCATATCCAGTATAGGTGTCCGCATATAAAGAAAATATTATAGAAAATCACACATTACCTTTAAGAGGTGTTTTTATCCTTGAAAATCCACAAAGTAACAAAAAAAATTGTCTGATACTTCTATTGGTGTCCCCTACAAACCTGCAAGCAATCGGAATTTTTTTGTTACCGAGATTCCCTTGTAAGTGATTCCGAACTTTTAAACCATAGTGTACGAACATTACAATTACAAAACTGAAGAAAAACGTTCATCAAAGACCGATCAAAGACCGGTCAAGAGGCCGAAAAAAGACAGTTCTTTGGGAATTTTTTTCTGGAAAACTATAAGACCTTTTTCAAAAAATGTATTTGTGTTTCAAAGATTGCAGTTTATAGATTATAAGGTAATTTTTTTATTTAAAAATATTTATTAGTAAATAAATGGTGAGCGATCTCCCGGATGTCTCTTCACAAAAAGTGGTCTGCCGTGATCACTGTAACTTCGTAACGGTTCATCGGAAATTAAAAATTCAGTAAGATCTATGTAATGGGAGAACCAATCTTAGAAATATTGATTAGGAACAAAATAGCGGACGTTTTCTTGAAAAAGTGCGATTTTCACCTAAAAAATCACTCGTTTTTGGTCAATTAAAAAAAAAGTATGGAACGAACAAAAGAATCCTTCGTTCAAGGACAAGTTTTTCTGATTCGAAATAAGGCGCAGAAGCCTTCATGTAAATCGACACAGTAGTTTTCGAGAAATATTGATCACCGATTTGAAAAATGTAGTTTCGAGAAAAACGCGTTTAATGTTTCAAGACAAGCTTACACTTATATAAAATGTTCATTTTTTAATGCCTGTAAGTCTGTCATTTTTAATTGAATTACCTTGAAACTTGCACAGAAAATTCTCGAGATGTTGTACTTAAAGGAAATGTAGAAAGTGAAAAATCGATTTTTTGAAAATTTCTAACTGAGCATGACCCCTTAATAAAAAATAGCAAAACTAAATAATTCGTCCTAAAACGAATAACAGAATTCAATGTAGCTGTGTGTTTCAGTATAGAAACGAAATCAAAGTTTCATAAGGATCAGCCTCAGACACTTCTTGAACGTTCCACCCGTCGAGTGTTGCCACGCACTCCTCGGTTTCGCGTTTCGCCCTTTTCATTCTAATTCATTCGCCGTATATCTTGGAAGCTCACGTAAGTTAGCGAGAAAGTTCACGCGGAGGTTGCTCTAGGAATCGGTGGGTAAAAATCCCCCCGAGATTAACATTAAGTACATTCTCGATGCGGTTTACCAGCCGCAGAAGTTCCGAATCGAAGCGTTGTTCCCGGCCCACACCGTAAGTATCTTCAAGCACCTTTTAGTCGATGCTCATGCATATGCATACGGTAAAGGTTAAATGATTATTCTGCGAGCATTGCAGGGCGGGTGTGCCCGGCGAGAATGCATCTGAAAACTAAACTTGCGTAATCACAGCCAGTGTCAGAGTCAGCTCGACTCGGAACTGCGACCGGTACCCACCCTCTCTCCACCACTCCCGTTTCTCCCCCTACAGCTCGCAACCCTTCTTCGCTTTCCTCGTTACCCCTTTTCCGCGTTTCCTCTATCTCTTCATCTGTCTGTCTCGTTGCCCTTTTCCCCGTCTCTCTCTACCTGTTTCATCCGGCATCCTCCCACCGGTGGCTCGTCGGGGTCTCGTTGCGTCTCGCTTTCGCCGCAGTTCGCCGCGATCGATTACGGGACCCATCGGTGCCACGGCGGAGTCGTCGAATCGGATTTTAGAACGACTCACCTGAAATTCTAATTTAAGACATCGAGGTCCGGGGACAGAGAAATCCTTCCCGTTCGCCCGTGCGAATATCGGCCGCGTTATCATGCCTGGCGAACCGATTCCTTTAATTGAGGACTCAACGGAGACGTCGAGCGTACCTCTCTGATACTCAACATTCATCGATTTACCGGACATGCGACTGGGACGAAATACTCCGTTGTACCGATGTCCAAGGTGAAAAAAGATGACTGGACTAGTCCGGGCTGAATCGTCGAGAGTGTTACCTTTAACGAATACAGTTCGATCGATCTTGATCGGTAGTTCAAAGCTTACGTGAAAGTGGGACATATTTGTCTCATAGATGCAACCTATTCCATCAGACAACATAAAGAATGGTACAACTAAATGATTCGTTGTGCAAGAATAGATAAAAAGTGACGAATAAAGTTTTTTCGCTGTAGGTTTTAGTTTCGATGAAGTTCATATTGAAAATTTGTTTGACATATATACTACCACTTGTTAGTATTCGTTCTCTCATCAAAGAAATGTTTATTTTTGTTTATTTCACATTTCACTTTGGAAATTTTCAATTTGAGTGAGCCATATAAAGCAGACCACCTAAATAATTCGTTTTCTTTTGGCGATAGAAAATTATGCGTTAGATTAATCGTGCTTGGTGTCAAAAAAAATATAGTCTGATAGTTGGTTTGTAGGTGTAAGGGTAGAAGGAGATACGATAGCAAACTTCATCTTTTTTTAAACAAAATAGTGCGTTCTTTTACTTACCTTTTAATACAGTCTCTTAAGGTGTATACAGTGACCTATGGTTAAAGGTCATTGAAGGTTATTAAAGGTCAACTACGGTGGAAAATCATTTATTTCAAGGAAGCATCAAGCATAAGATGTTAGGTGTCACGTATATACTAGCTGTACCGAAATCGAGTGCCACTTGGCAATATTGAAATTAAAATATCTCCTAAACTAACTCTAAACTAAATTTTCTGGTATACATAGCGTCATATTTTTGTAGGGAATGACGATTTACATCGATTGATGCATAAAAAAAGATACGATTCTATTTAGAAAAATAAATGTGATCTTTGGATGCCGTATACACATTCACCTAGACAAAAACTATTGGATCAGGTTATGTCCCTCTTGACACCAAGCAAGATTAGTCTGATGAATTTTTTTCCATTGCCTGTTTTTCTTTAAGTGGCAGGTTTTACTTTACCATCTATAATCACAAATTTTGCTTGTTTGAGAGCCCGTATTGTGAAGTTTCCTTGTAGAACCTGTCTCATTGTTTATGAATCTATTTTCGATAGACAAATAATTGTGAGCATTAAAGTATATGTATCCTTGTGCTTACAATGGGTAAAAATTGTGTCACGGGTTTCCAAGAGATTCTCAAAATCAATTTTCTCGGGAACTAGGTCTCATACGAAAAAATTTTATTTATCCTTTTGCGTAAATTGTTACATAATGATTTCGGCCGTGCCCTGTATGTACGTATTCTGTAAATGTTCTTTATTCAAAATAGAGAGGGCACATATTTTGACATAAGTTCTAGCAACTCAGTTTAAAGGGCTAAAATCCAAAATCCCATTTTTTTTAATTGCGTTGAAAAAGTACAATCGAAAACTTTGTTTTCAGAAGTTGCGTGTCTGTAACAAATCAGGGAATTTTTATGCAAATGTAGATCTCTAAGGACTAATTCGCACAAATAAGAGTCAGATAAATATTTTTCCACTCTCTATAAGTTCTGTCAGGTTGTAAACAATACAGAAACGTCACCGTCTTTTAGTAAAATTTTTAATACAATGAATTTTAAAAAATCGTATGTACTATGAATGCATAAAATTCGCAGTCCTATAATTATAATTATCAATGTACGTCTGAATACGTTTACACATAAAATTGTTATTTCTAGATCGATTATATTCTAATTATACTGATTACCATGTCATCTTCATTGTATTGATATGCTCGACTTGTCATTGTTGAAACATATATACAAATATGAATCAGTTCAACATTACATAGAAGAGCACATAAGCAATCAGTATTAATAATTAAACTTTGTTGTTAGGTACTCCGCAAAATTACTAGTAAAATAGAATCAAATACCGTCAGTAGTATGTGACCAAAGTGTTGTAAATGTTTGTCGTTAGTTTACAGTGTAATTATTTTTACATTAGAATAAAATTCAAACACCATATAAACCACAATCGATCTGAAATAAAACAGTCACATAATGCAATCCCCAATAATGTTTCTTTTCGAATTAGGACAATAAATTTCAATTCCATTACACATGAGGACAGTAGGCATGTAAACGAACAAAAATATGCACTCATGCATGTTTTGTTATTTAGAATCTCGATGTCATATATATTTTATGGTTCAAAGTACATAGTGACTCATGCTTTCCTTTGCATACTTTCGACATAACAATTAACCTTCACATAACTTTACCTCTTAATTATATTGTAAATTTATTTACAAAGAATTTTATTACTTAAGAATTTGTAAATTTATTCGGCACCTGTAGTTTACCAAATAACGATCAAGGGATATGTAAGTGTATTTCCTTAATTCGATTTTAGCTTAGAGTAAGTTTAATTCTGGGAATAATAATGCAGTAATTTATAGAACAGTGTACCTGGGTTAAATGAAAGCAATATTAATTAAGTTGCAGATAAATTTTGCATACCTCTGAGATAATATTCGCAGTTTGGTATATATTATAATTTGGACAAATAAATGCGATAGCCTTCTATAAATAAACTCGTGCGTCACTGTGTATAAATGAGCGATCGATTGAAAGGTTTATTTTTATTGCTTGTTGTTTACGTAAATTCACTTATGACTGAACACATACCGAGTAGTTTTCGTGACACCTTCAGACTTTTCCCAGGTACGTCATCAGTTAATTACAATGGATTCCAGTACAGGATTTCTCATTATACACTTTATGTTTGTGTAGTTTTGAAAATTTCTCCCTGTGTACGTCACAACCTATCAAGTCGTACTTCATTGCCAACCAATCCCCGCCAATCCGCCATTCCATACGATTCGACGAGCCGGTGGTTACTTGCACCACGAGTGAAAAATATCGTCGCCTCGCGAAAACGCGTATCGATTCCACTCGGATCCGACATCTGGGTTAAACTCTCCGTTCCTCGCGGTCGAAATCTCGTTAACAGGATCGCTTCGGGCTTGTCGTGCACCGCTTTAATCGCCCTGAAAGATTACCGTCGATCTGTACCGCTTAGCTTTTTGAAAATTTAATGCTCCCTCGTCACGCACTGGCACGCTGAACATTATATTTGCCGTGAAAAAATTCGAACAAGGAATCAGTCTCGTCCGAGTTACGAAGTGTATAATGCGTTGCATTATCGGTTTGATTTGAACACGTTTGAAACTAATAGAGACGCATAAATAGTATCATCTTCCTATGATGCGAAGGTATTTTTAAAATTGTGAATGGAATCGTTCTATTGAATACAACCAAATAATTTCGGGTAAGAGTAATAATTTTTCTCGTAATAACAAGAATTAATATCACGGTCTTGTTTGAGGAAGTGTTCACATCGTAGATAATTTTTCTGTAGTTAATATTTAATGAAACAATTTATTCGACAAAAGTAAGTGCTACAAATCAATTTAATGAACGAATATAACTTTTATTGAAGTGGTCCATTTTGCCTGTAATACTAAGGACGAAATGGACCACAACCCAAAATTTAATTTATGTATTTCCGCAGCTATTTTTAAAGATATTGTATTATGGTAATTACATGTTCTAGATTGGATAGTTCACTGCACAACTGACAAGTATAATATCCAGTACTTTTAAGAAATTGAAATTTGAGACCTTATTGAAAACGTGGTTTTCATTTCTGCCAGAATTATCATATGTGTATGAAATTCGCCTGGCAGTGAACACGTTAAATAGCTATATTACTTTTCGGTATCACATATTATAAGACACCTAATGCATTACTTCGATAAAAATGAAATCTCATTTTTCCTAATTAACCAAGCAAGTCGACACTTTATCGCTGCATGATTTCTCATATTTTTAATCAAGTCCATGAACAAGTAAATCGAATTAAAGATCAGGTATGTTAAAAAGCCAGTAGAACACATTAGACATGCTGAAATCTGTACATTTGCTTTTTGTCTATGTCCATATTCGATATAGATCATTATATTGGATTATGTAATTAAATTTTAATATCTCATGTTATTAATTGTATATGTATTTGTTTTCCACAATACTCTCAGGCCTACTGTCCACTAAGGTGTCTCGTCGCATACGCTTCAACGTTGCGATTTCTCGTCGCTGCATGCGTTAGGCATGAAGCGCGTCGTCAACGATATCTGCCGCTGGGCGTATAGAAGGACCCAAAATTTTCATTTGTGTTCGAGTGTGAAATATGTCGGCCGTGAAATTCGTACGGATTGTTGAAAATTTATCCATAAATTATAAAAAAAAATATAAAAAATAGCTATGTTCGTACATGGCTAACACAACATCGCATTTTAGTGTCTTGTTTTTGGATTACCGGAACTACCAAACGCACTCAATTCTTGCACGTATTTTTATTCATTCTATAAAAAGAATGAAATACATCTTCCGTTAATTCTAGCGCAGCAACAAATAGTCTACAATTTATATTCTTTTCTATGTAAGTATGTAACTAATATTTTTACCGACTTTTACGCCTTTGAATGTAATTATATAAGGCGATAATGTCCTCTGCGTCGTTCGACATCTTTGCGAATGAGGAAAATGAAGCTTTCTGTACGCTTTCTATACGCTTTCAATACTCTCAAGTGGACAGAAACTCAAGCGTAGCGTAATCGTCTTGTCGCTGACGTGTCTATGACGAGATACCTTAGTGGACAGTAGGCCTTACATTCATTTCGTACAGCGATCGAACACAGCGAAATATTCATACAATATGTTAAGCGTTACATTTGTATAGAACAATTTAGGCTTAAGAAATCGGAGGCGTGTTTATGACCAGTTCATCCTAGCACAACAATACAGCGATCGAGGCACGCGGGCCCATTGTAATTCGAAATTAATTTTACTAGCGGTCAATGGTCATAACCTGGGTTTTTTGGGACAGCTGACAAGCACGTGTTTTTCACTTGTAAATATCCTAATCACATCGATTTTCAGCAGCTAATTTCCAGGAATTCCAAGACGCCCTTAGAAAAGGAGAAAAAATGAGAGTCCTTTTTGTACCATCGCGCCAAATTTCGCCACAACCACACCAATAGACAAGACAAATCACACTTAAACACACCCTCTCCACTACACACTGCATTCAATATAAAAGACAGAACCTATACAAACCAGAGAGAACTCACATAACAACCAACACGTTCACATCACGATCAGTATTAGAACTCAGTGTAATTTTACATCTTGTAAAATAAAGAAGTCGTTAGTACAGCACATACAGTAAATGTTAGTCATCTCTTCGATCCTCTCCTCCGAGTATTAGTTTACTCCGAGAGCGTGAGATATCCGAACGGTTGAACCTGATCGATCGTCATTTTGCGTCGCAACACAATAAATAAGCAAATATCACTCAAGATGTATGGTTAAATCATTAAATTCAAATTGCATTAAAACAACTTGATAAAAACATATTCTTTATGCTACATATCGCTTTGAAAATTTTCGTTCTTCTTAGATGCTTCCAAAAAGGGACACTTTCATAGTATTAGACTGATGAGCAATTTTTTAACGGTTTATGCTGTATGTTTACATAAAAGCGATTCTTAACAGTTATCCTCTTGAGGAGATGCGACATAATAGCTGTCACTGGGATTTTCGTGGAGACAACTGGCAGGACCCTGTTCCTAAATCAACAAAAGGGCAAGATCTACGTTGAAAAGTGTTAAGTTGCTACAAAAGGTCTGACCTTCTTCAAGATACATTACATAACAATTTAATTTTAATAAATAATTACAATTTGCATTACATTGTATTTGTCAATTACACTATATACTATCTGAATAGTATTCGTAGAATCAAGTTTCTCAGTGTGTATTAAACTCTTCTCTTGTATCTTTAGAGAAATAAATGGACAGAATTTATGTGGGAACCTAATAACTCTAAGGAAGTAGTCTCATGTAAATACGTGGCATTAATCTCCTTATGCACACCATCTTGATGTCACAATCAGTACATACCACTTTTAGATAAGTTACTTTGTTATTTAAATATATACAAACTATATGCTTTGTTTACATCGATTATTTATGGACGAGCAATTTAAGTAATTAATTAAATTATTATTCATTTACTAGTTATTTCTGATACCATTGTTAACGTTTTCATTACTAATCACGTTAATATTATAATTTTGTTTTCTTTGTAAAGTTAAAAACAAAATAAAAGAATGAAGTCTTGATATCGTCGGAAGAGGTATTCGTTTTACATTTGACATAAAATTACGTTTAGAATGTGTTGGGTCAGTGCAGAAGTTTTAACGAATTATTTCCAGATGATACGATCGTCATGGCTTTGCGGAAATAATAAATAATTATATTAATATATTACGTGTCGATGTTAATGTAACACAGAAAATTAACATAAAAGTAACATTTAATAACATTCAAGATGATCCCTTATGGGCTTTATTTCTATGTCATAATGATGTATGAGTTTTGTAGACGAATAAATGTTACAAACACCGTTAAGAATATTTGTGATACGTGTGCAGAAACTACCAGGTTAATCTCAATCGGTCATAAACGGTAAATTTAAATATAATTGAATTATGCAGATTAATAACAATAATAATGTTGATTAAATTTGTTTATTCTAATAAAATCTTGTATTGAAGATATTATATGTTATAAGAGAATTATGTGTTTTATTAAATAAGTGATAAATTATAGTTCAATGTATTGTGAGTCTAATCTTTTATACCAAAGTTAATCACAACGTTTTCACTCATGTTAGGTATATGTAGGATCAGGAAAATACATTTGTGTGACAAACACAGTCACAGGCAACCGCCCCAAAAACTTATCAACTTGTCAGCCTTCGAGCAACAAAAAACAAGTTAATACATCCACAAACAAGAGTGTATTAATTTTCGTCATTAAGTACAGATAGCAGGTATAACAAAGAAATCAAATTCAATTTTTCACGTGTAAAGTAAGTTCTCAAACATCTAACGATGCCCGTTAACTAATTTAAAACCAATTCCAATTTTTCACGAGTAAAGTAAGTTCTCGAACAACCAACGATGCCCGTTAACTAATTTCCACGGATTCAAGACCATTACAGTCCCTCTCAACTAGCATTCGTAATCCGACCAATTCCCGCATAAACGTAAGTTAGCAGCGCGTTTTACACGGTGTCCGAGCAAATACCGTGAATCTGAACTCTTCACCCGTGAAACGTATTCCGCGGCACGAATCCTGCGGTGATCGCTACAACAATCCACCCAGCGATCCCCCCTCTACCCTTGATTCACACGTCGAACCGGTTCGGCTTTTGAGCGCGAACTAACCACCGATCATTGAAAATTAACTGCGTCGCAAAAATGTTCGTCCTCCGGTACGGAGTATCGTTCAAACTTCGGTATAATTAGATTCCACTCACAAGATAGCTCTGATTATTTTGGTATATATAAAATTGTCAGTTCCGTGAGATTCCCTCCGCTTAGCGACCGACCTCTTCGACGTGACACGGGGATTCATTCATTTGGGACAACCGAGCAAAAACCGATCCGGAATGCGTCCGGGCGTGTTTGTGTTCACAAATGTTCCCGTGGAAGCGTTCGCGCGAGTCCTTTTACGGCTGGAAAAGTGTTCGTGCATGCAGAATCCGGGCCAGCGTACGCGGGCTGAAGTGTTCCACCATTTAAATTTGGTAGAAATGTTTGCGCTCGCCTGCACCATCTGCGTCATATCCGTAGGTGTGTATATGCGCATATGCAGGACCGTGTACGTGTCTCTCTCTCTGTGTGTGTATATGCGTGTATGTTTGCGCGAGCCCACGAGGTCTTTCACGTTTTTCAAACGAACCCCACGGCATCCTGGCATCGGCTCAATCGTCAAATTAGCCCGATTCCAGATGGCCCGCAGCTAGCCCCTTGCCAGGTGCTCTCTATCACCGTGGCTCTTGCATTCGTTTCGTGTTTCCAGGTCCCGAGGCAACATAGGCGCGCTGAATTGTCCCGCTGCTGACTCACTGCAACGTACAATGGTAATGTTACTCTCTGATTTTCCTTTGCCTCTCCCCCATCCTGTCACCCGCCTACCCTGCCCGACCACCGACTGTCTTCTATATACATCGCAGGCCTGTCCTGCTAATGGCTTCTCTCTGAGACTGACCACCAGCCCAGAATAGCTTGTGACTTGCCGCGAACAATTTCGAGGTTCGAGAGGACGTCGTTAAGGAGCCTGTCCGTATTTACCCTTTCTTAGAGCCGGTCCCCTTTCTAATTGGTCCACTACAGCCGGCCGTGTCTACGTATTTACTGGATTATGGAACGGAGACTGGGGCTTAATTGATGTTCGCCGATATTTGATTTCGAGGAGGTTAGAGGGATTATGCGGGTTTCGGATTTAAATGAATGGAATTGTTGTGAATAATTATGTAAATTACAAATTTCTTTATAGTAAATGTAAAGTTAAATTAACTTGTGGAAGGTATGTAGTTGGTATGGTTATTTGGGATTTCTTGAGACGTGTACGTCCATCACAATTTTTATTTAAATAATTGTTGTCTTTAAATACTTTCTTATGCCCTGTGAACTGTATATATAAAATTTCCTTTTACGCATAGTATTGGAGTATATAAAATTCCTTGATAGGTGTATATTTGTTAATGTTACATTTTCATAGTTGGAGATTGAACTTACCTACATAATATTCGCTATTCTATTTTTATTATTTTGGTTAAAACATGTAGATCATGTAAGATGATTTCGAAGTGTTTCGTTTTATCTTCATTCTTAATTGTAAGTTAGAATTAAAACACAAATAATACTGTTGTTGTATGGAAGTCGTCATTTGATGTTACTTCTTATTTTTTATTCCAAGTAATTTGTTCCGACAAAAGTTTCTTTTCAAGCCTCTATAATTTTTCTTAAAAGGGACAGTAAACAAACGTTCCATGAGAAAATATTCAACAAATGTATTTTTAATCTCTGATCACTGTTCGTGTGAACAAATCTTCAATAAATGTTTGTGTATTACCAATTAAAAATATTTTGCGCTGTTGATCGATGAAATTTATCTACTATATATTTTACACAGATGAATGACAAATTAACCAGAATATTAATTTGATGTTTGCGTAATATGCAATTACAGTTTTGGTAATGTGCAAAATAATAAGTTATTCGTAAGTATGTACTTATTAATTATGAATTTAAAATTTATATTAGCACTCAATATGTATTTCGCACAATGTACTCAATGTACTTGCATCATATTCATCATAACCGAAATAGGGGAAGGTTACCGAATTAGGGCCATCGCCTAGGTTGGACGTTTACAGTAACTCGTCAACTGTAAACAATTTGGGCCTTATTATAGACAATAAGTCAGAAACTTTGTACTAATGCTTCGATTTTAAGAGAGATCAGTATTCCTCAGAGCTTCTGGGGTAAATGCCGTGCGGTCCCTCACAGTCCTCTTACCAAAACGGCATTGCTGCTTTCCCCACTCCGTCGCCAGATCCTCTAGGAACAATGTCCTTATTCTTAAGATCATGCAGCGTCGGGCTGTTTGCCATCTCTAACTTTTACTTATTTGTTTCGCATAAACAACCCTCTTCATAACCCAGACCCCAATTCCTCGACATTGTCCGGCAACAATTATGTTTTTTACATTACAATTTAAAATAATAATATATATACCTGTATGTTGTATGATAGATTAAATGGCCCTAATACTGCCACTTTATTTATTTTACTTAATAAAAACATAACGTACGAAGAAATGTGTACTGAAGGTTGTATTATTAACCCTGTCCAACCGCAGGATTCCATTTGGAATCGTTAACTTATTTAGCATTTATAGTTCATATCATGAACCTGAAGATTCAGTATGGCATCGTATTGTATAGTATAATTTATTGCCGTTAGGCGAAAAAATTCTTGAAAATATTATTCGGGACCTGAAGATGTTACCGAACCCGAATATGTTTCGGGACCCGAATACGTTACGGGACTCGACATCTGACGGGATCCCGGCTGCTCTCGCCCGACTTGACCCTACCCGACCCGATTCCGAAATGTCGGGTACCCGCACACCCCTGGAAATCAGGCATCGGTCAATATCGCTCACACGCGATCCAATGAGAGCATTCACAGTACGCGGTTCGGTCAAGTCAAATAAAAATCTGTTAAATATGATTCATACTAGCGGTCACGGTACGGTCAAATCACGTGAAGGCAGGCACAGATAAATATCGCTCACACGTAATCCAATGAGAGCATTCACAGTACGCGGTTCGGTCAAGTTAAATCAAAATCTATTCACCGGGGAGTCGGTTCGCTAGCGATCAAGACCGCAGCAATCTTCACAGGATTTGGTTTGGGTTAAGTTTGTTTTGTTTGCTAAGAACAGTTGACAATAGAAAAGAAGCATGGATGACGAGCATTTAATAGAATTTGTGCGAAATTACAGAGAACTGTATGCTTTCTTTCTTCTGTATTTCAACTATAGGAAAATCCTTTTAGTGGTTTTGCCGTCTTTAGTGGACCCCGACCCCGAATTTGTCCGAGGCAGTATGAAAATATATAAATGCCTATTATAAACTAAATATATAAATGGTTATATATACAGGGTATTTCACCTAACTTGACCACCTTGAATATATCGCTTATTTTGTATGATAGAAAAAATATGAGGGAAGAAAAATATTCTGTTCGAAGGCGCCAATACGGCGATGGGCCGAATTTTTTTTTCAAGGTTATTTTTTTCGAGATTCCAAGGTCATCGAATTTTTTTTAAATGGGACTACATATTTCCACTACAACACTCTTATAGCATATAAAAAAACAAATCCAACGAGGTGCAATATGTTGACCTTCACGTGACCTTTAGCGAAAAAATCATGAAATGTTTGTCAGTAAGCTCAGTACGCGTTCGGGGACGGTAAATGAAGGAATTTCAATTTCATTGGAACAGTGTACCGTGTAATTGTCCCTTGTGCTTGTAAACAGACATTCGTATTCTCCTTTCATCGGCTGAAGTATGTTTACAAGCATTATTATCAAAGTAAATCTTAGGGTTAAGGTAAGCCATTTGATTTCTTTCTGTGGGGACACCTAAAAAGTAAAGTTTACAATGATGTTCCCACAACAGCAGAAAACATGCGACAAAGGGTTCTACATGAATGTAGATCAATTACTGCAGAGCAACTTAAAAATGTACAGCAAGAATTTATTTACCGCCTCCAAAAATGTATCCAGGTTCATGGTGCACATTTTGAACACCTTCTAAAATAAAGATTTAACTAAAAACTGTTGCAATGAAATTGAAATTCCTTCATTTACCGTCCCCGAACGCGTACTGAGCTTACTGACAAACATTTCATGATTTTTTCGCTAAAGGTCACGTGAAGGTCAACATATTGCACCTCGTTGGATTTGTTTTTTTATATGCTATAAGAGTGTTGTAGTGAAAATATGTAGTCCCATTTAAAAAAAATTCGATGACCTTGAAATCTCGAAAAAAATGACCTTGAGAAAAAAATTCGGCCCATCGCCGTATTGGCGCCTTCGAACAGAATATTTTTCTCCCCTCATATTTTTTCTATCATACAAAATAAGCGATATATTTAAGGTGGTCAAGTTAGGTGAAATACCCTGTATATGAATGTCTATCATAAATTTTTCCTACTACTTATAAAAATAATACATAATATTATTTCCTGTTATTGTTTCATAATAAATCTATTGAATACAACGAATAAAATAATTTTGAGTAAGTAAAAAGATAATGAACATAGAAGTAATTAAATAATTTCTTTCCTATTCTGATCCACAATTTCATTGTGTGTGATGAGTCACAATACCTTTTGTGACTGAAATCATACAGTTCGACTGTGACGAGCGCCGCGGTCTTGATCGCTAGCAAACCGACTCCACGGTCAACAGATTTTGATTTGACTTGACCGAACCGTGCAGTGTGAATGCTTTCATTGGATTACGTGTGAGCGATATTTACCTATGTCTGTATTCACGTGATTTGATCGTACCGTGACCGCTAGTGTGAATTAAGTATAACACAGTTTGATTTGACTTGACCGAACCGCGTACTGTGAATGCTCTCATTGGATTGCGTCTGAGCGATATTGACCCATGGTTGATTTCACGTGATCTGATCGTACCGTTGACCGTTAATGTGAATCGGGCATATATCTGTTATGGTGCCATTAAATTACACGAAGAAACATTGAATTTCTAAACAAGAACATTTAATATCTTATAAATATAATTTGTCGTAGAGTAGGTAGTAATGAAAGTAACGAGTGTTCAAGTCAACGTGTAAGTAATTATATTGTTAATAAAAAGAGCTAGGTAAGTGTATTTTATCATGACACTGTCGCAAGAGTAAAAACTGTGCATGTAACGTGTTAAGTGTTCCTCTGAAACAAGAGCTTTATTGCGGTTCATGTTATATTTTGGCTTATGTAATCCGAATCTTTTGCATTCAAACAGCAGATGATTTATTGATATACAGGATGTCACTACTTTTTTCGCAAAACAATGTCAGCATATTCTACGAGTAAAAATAAGAGAAAAATATTACGCGTTACCCGACAGGTAGCACGTATTGTATATTGTCAAAGCGAGTGGCTTTAGAGTCGTGGTACGGCCTTGGAACGAAGAGGATGTGTGAAAGATACGTACTCTTCCTCTTGAAATAAATAATTCTTCTTCTTATAAACTTTGTCCTTTCATTATTGGAGATTATGCCACGCCCACGCAACAATATATAAACATAGGCTCAAAATGCTTTATTATTGTAGAATATAATAATGAGGGTACGAAATAATAACAGACTGGTTTTCGTTCAATACAGTATAAAAACAGATTGGCGGTATTTATCTAATCTCTTCACACAAGCTGTGTTTACTAATTGAAGTCGTTTTAGATGTGAATTTATGGGTGAGGAATTAATGCAATGAGATTGTGATGCTTCACCGAAATTTAAAAAAATAAACCAGAAATTTGCAATTTACTAAATTCAATTTCTGATAGATGTTAGACCAGTATTTATAAGAACGGACGACACTTTCAAGTGGAACTAACATAGATAAATATCGCGAATCTGTTCTTATATTGTATCGAACGAAAATCAGTTCGTAGTTATTTCGTATGTTTCTTATAATTTCTTAAGAAAGCAATTTGAGCTTACGTTTATATGATATTTTTCTTTCATTTTTACTCGCAGACTATGCTGACATCGTTTTGCGGAAAAAATAGGGACACCCTGTATGGTACTTCGAGTACTTTCAGTAAGGACGCAAAGGAGAAAAAAAGTGCACCACAGAATATAGAATACTTTTCTTTACTCATAAACCTCAAAGAAATGAATACCTATATAGGAAATACCTTAACTTTTTCAAACTGATTAATTTCGCCCAAGACTAATACCTACATGCTGAAACATAACTGACATATGTTGTACATCACGGCATTAAGTTGATGATCAATTTCTCTTGCGCTGGTCGAAGATAATTCAATGGCTAAAAAATCAGGCTTGAAACCGATTATTAATTACTTATTTCTCCCAGTTGTTCGTAGACTTTTATGGAATAAGCTCCACGCGGTGTGCTTTGAATTCAACCCCGACATATGTAGCCGGCCTTTTTTCCCCGGCCTCGGCTCTCTTGTTGACGCAATAAATAACAGCCGGCCAGGAGAAAGCGTTTCGCACACTTATCGAACATCCTCGGTGCAATTTAATTACAGCCTTGCGGTAGAAATAGTATTATCTCCATTGCTAACGACTCGCGCCGGCTCGTTATTTACGTGTTAATTTATACATAAATTTGCGCTGGCCCGCGAAGAAAATTCCCGCGGAACGGGCAAACAATTATTTCGTCGAATAAAATGCAACCGCTGGCACAAACTTTCATCCACGCTGGAGGGGAAGGGACATGTTCGCACACGTATGACGTGCATTATTTACGCGTGGATTTACGCTTACCGACAAAGAGAATTTATACAATCGGCCGCGTGTTCGAGCGAAGCGGAACAGTTTCACGAACTCCCGACCGCCAAAGAGACAATAGTGCCTGCGATGGTACACATAGTATTTGTGAAAAATATTTGCACAATCAGACGGCAACTCGACGCAACGAAATCTTTCATAAATTATTATTCGTGGAACAACAACGGATACGTGAAGCGTTGTAGGTTGAAAATATGGGAACTCATAAAACTTGATATATGGAATGGTAGCCACGGTTATCGATGATTGTTTGATAAAGAATGTACGTAAAAAGAGTACCTGTATTATTAGTTAACTTTAAATTCGGTATGTAAAGGTGAGTTGAAAGATTGTCCAGGAAAAGTTAGAGTGAAGTTGACTTCATTTATACGAATTTATTCTTTCTCGATTACTTCATTGAAATTAGTAGATGAAGTTGTTAAAAGCACTATTAGTTTACGTACAACGCTGTAAAAGTAATGAATTCATATAATAAAATAATGATTTATTTTCGATGAACATAAGTTAATGTTCATTTTAAGGAAAGCCAACTATTACATAGGTCATTTTCGTTTCTATACTGTATTTGAAGTATTAATGTTTTTATTTCCTACAAATTTTTATGGTATCAATTCAACATGGTATAGAAATAGTATATTACTACATAACTGTGAACAGTCAGTAGAATTCATCAGTCCTTAAGAGCATACAAAACTGAAAGTCAAAGATATCAGATGATCAGAATACATCATATCAGAAGATACAATATTTTTTGGAAACGGTTTTGTACAAAAAATATTTCGTATTTTTTCCATTTCTTCTTAGACTAGAATCATGTTTCTTGGTTATATTACATATTGGAAGATAGTTTATTGCCAAATACATTCATTGTACATGGTGTTGAAACATCAATGGTCATGGCTTCAGGGGGTGAATCTACACCCTTGGATCCGTGGACATTTGTAAACAAAAATTGAGAAGAGAGTATAATTTTTGTCGGCTGCATCGATAGTACTGAGCATTTGACGCACGTTTATAAACGTGTAATTATTGTTTCTTTTATGACGCTCTATAATGCACAAATATGTATTAAAAATTATTAACAGTCACTAGTAATTAATACACAAGTAATAATAATAACACTCTATAAAATAACATTAAATAACACTAATAACATAACACTACATTTAATATTATTATGACTATTATTACTACTGTTATGGGGGAAGTTGCCCGTAACGCAAAAACAATAAAGAATGCCGCATTTCACTCGTGATCTGCTGGACGGCCCGGACGTGCATGAAGAATTATATTTACGTGTATATTTAATATGTAAATTATGGATACACGCAATTAAACTTAGTATTGAGAGATAGGAGGTAGTGATTATGGCAACATAATTTAGGTGACAAGAATGATTTATTATTCCAATCGGGAGGTCTGTTATAGACTCTGCTTTTACAGTCGTAGAGGGTATTCGAAGAATTTTATTGTACGCTGGTTGACAAGCGAATTCCGCGGCGAGATGAACCGCGGTGATGAAACGATTGATGCGTCTGGCTTCATGATACCGTGACACTACGATAAATATTATAGTAACAAAATGAAAAAAAAAAATGATTATATTACGGTAGTAGTAATAATAATAATGGATATATGATAAACTCAAATAAAATGTAAATACAGTGAAGGCTCCATGAAACTGGTGAACTTCGTGTTTCTTTTAAACTTTCTCTGTTCTCAAGTTTTTGTTACAAATGTCCGCCGATCCAAGGGTGTAGATTCACAACCTGAAGCCATGACCATTCATTTTTTGACAACCACATACAAGTAGGACGTTCACATCTGTAAGCACTAATTGACAGAAACTAGAGTTTGTTTGCATTGTATTTGTAAAGGTTATTGGAAGCTAAAATTATATATTTTGAGTCCTTTCACACCACTCATAACACCCACCTTCCATACCGACCGACCATCGGTGCCTTCCGGAAGTACAGCCTAAATAATTAACCTATCAGTCTGGTCCACGAATTGTCGTTTTGAATAGAAATAATTTATATTCGATTTATTTTATGCCCAGTTTATACACCTATAATGCAATATTTTGATCATAATCTTGTCAGAATAATCGTGCAACGCCGTTCGATTCACAGAGCTATCGAAAACTTCGCGTCGATAATTCCAAAGTTCCGATTGCAGTTGCGGTCTTAAGAGCGTACATACACTTAGGTGGGTCATAAAATGGACTTTTAAAAAATATTTTATTTCGGTAATTCTACCTCCGAGCTGTATTCCTTGAAAATTTTATTTAAACATTCATGTAATTAACGAAGATATAACATGCAATAGACATTTATTTAGTGGCATGTTTCCTTGCGAGCAAATAAAACCTTAAAAGCGTTTTTTTCAAAGTGGTGTTTTTATAAACGGCAATCACTATATCTCAAAAACTAATGGACTGATTTACAAAAGAAATAAATTTCTAGGAAGGGTATAGCCGGACAAGAGGGTCTGAAGTGCTTTTAGATCGCTTTGGACTTGTGATATAGGTACCATTTGATATCGATAGCTTACTAAAAAACATATGTACCAATTTTCATCCCTCTACCTTAACCAGGAGGGTCGTAATAGAACAAATTCGGATTATGCGGTTTTTCATCTAGCTTTCGTATTTAATTGCATGTAAAAATTCTGTAAAAAATGTGATAGATAGTTTTTACTGTGATACATGTTAGAGAATTGTTCACGATTTTTTGGTTGAGAGTCCTAGTCGTCAGAAAAAAAATACAAAAAAGAAAGCTGATAACAATTTTTTGCTTATTGAAATCTAAAAGCGAGTATATTTATATAATTACAGTAACAATATATCATTACCATTGTCCTCAATTTTTGGAGATTTTTTGGTAGGGTGCGCCGTAGTTTTAGAAATCAAAAACGGACATTTTCGACTTTTTTCCGTGAAGAAGTAACTTATACTTTGCGGTTTTGAATTTTTTTGACTAAGTTTATTATACGATTTTAAATATCTCCATATCCAGTAAAACAGTATATAAATTATAGAAGTGGAATTAATTTAATTAAAAGTTTGCTGTACTCGTTGTGTACTAAAATATTTACCCTCTTCCAAAAGCATCCTTGATGGAGCGGCTACGCTTCCTGACTGCGGGATAAATGGGAAGCTTCTTTGGACGTGGTTAGCGCCCTGCACAAAGTACTTAGTTTTTTTTATAACATTTGTTATACATTTCCTTAATTTCTACTGTTTTATTCCCTAAATACATTTCCTGAAAAACCGTCGTACGGAAAGCACTGCCGCTACTTCTTCGAATTTTTTAATGAAAATTTGGCATTTTATAAACAAAAGTATACCCCTTTCCAATGTGCCTAACGTTATTTTTATAAAAAAATTTGTTCACCAAAAAAATTCTTGAAATCCATCTTACTATTTCTCCTTATAGGTTTACGTAGCCCCTTAAACTGCGTAAATTCGAATGCGTCTTCCTGTTGACATACCAAATCGTCCGCAAGTCCAACGGAAAATCCCGCCTGGACACCCCCGACTTCCGTCGACAAAAGCGGACATGAATGTCCCCGTTCGGCCCAGCATTAATTGCAAATTAACGCCGTTCTATCGATTCGAATACTGTCTAAATGTGTCCAAGTGTCTGCCCGTGTAACATATCGATTCGGCCGCGGAGGGGAACGGTTTCGTAAATTACGGACGGGCGCGGTATCAGTTGTCTTGCGAACGTTCGCGAAGAATGCGACGATAAGCCGACTGTGTCCATCTTCCCGCGACCCGGCGCATCGCGATGCGCGATAATAAATTTCGCCCGACGATGCCATGCGATTATACGCTCCGTGAAAATACCTGGCCGACGGCCCCCGAGTTCCCCGTAAAACCGAAGGCTTGTTCCCAGCGTGTAATTTACACGTGTTCTCCATCGTGTTTCCGGGTTAAAGATCACCGCCCCTTGCAGCCAGTTCGTCGCTGTGTGAAATACCACGTAAAATGAAACAAACATATATGTACATTCCTGACAGTAACAAAAAACGGAAGGGATACGGAAATACCTACTCTTTCTTCATCGAGAATTTAAGTGTGTAATAAATAGACTGCGGGTGTTAATTGCAGATTCATATTTCTATAGACCAATTTCTGGAAGAGGGAACAAAATAGTCTTGTTCATGTAAAAATTATATTAAAGGTGTCAGTTAAATATGGTTAAAGTTATTATTTTATTCTGTTCTGTAGACTCAAATTTTTTATAAGTGCATACAGTTCACAGTCCATTAACCTTTAGCGGAAGAGATGCCTATTTTTAGTTTGTAAACTGTTCTTACTTTCAAATAACATTGGTAAATAAAGCTGCGTACTCACCAAGCGAGCGAGCACGAGCGAGGAGGAGCGAGCGAGCATTCTCACTTAGTGCTCGTTTGGTGTATACTACTGAATGATCCGATTCGTGTCGGTACATCAAAAGAAAGACATGTTCGCTTGCTCGTGACGACTGCTCGCTTGTACTCGCTCGCTTGGTGAGTACGCGGCTTAAGGGTCCTTGAGGTTTCGGAATTAACATTTCATTTGAAAGTTAAGTTTCGTCAGGTTACAACTCTTAATAATATTAATCTAGTATGTAGCTAAAAAAATGTGGCTCTTTTTGTGTAGTCTTTAGATATTAATTTCTTTCTCCACTTTTAGGTTGCAGATTACTATTAACTCTCTAAGGACGGTCCCTGGATCACGCGTTCGCGAGAGCGACACGCACGCAGTGACGGAGCTGTCGCGTAAATCGCATAGCGACCGATGTTTGTTTACATGCGAACGACCGGGCCAAGACGCTACAGAAGTATTGACTAATAAATATAATTTGCTTTATAATTCACGAGATTTTTATTCTAGCTGGTGTCATAAGAACCACAAAAATCCAAATATAATGTGGAACCAGCTAACCATTACATTGTATGCATGGTGACGGTGGCTCGAGTTCGAGCTCGAGCAACAGCCACTGCGTAGTAATTCGGTGAGGGTCTCGAGCTCGAGCCATACTGGCACTGTGTTAGTACAGTGTCGGTGAGGGCCTCGAGCTCGAGCCTTACCGTGGCTGTATAGTAGTAGAATATCGGTGTGGGGTCAGAAATGACATAGGGACCGGTGACCATGTTTCCGTGCTCGGAAGGTTAAGGATAACGTATGTGTCGTGAATGTGGTACGCCTCTATATGTCGCACCATGCTTCGAAATACATATATCAGACACAAATGGCCATTGTTGTCATCGAAAACAAAAATAAAAGATGAATTTTTTGGTATTTATAATTATATAAAGGTTCTGTGCAACTTTTCTATTTTCGTTACCGTACCGAACGGGAAGCTTATTTTTTGGCTCCAGAGGGGTCTCTTATTCTTCGTACTTTAACACTATAACAAATATATAAAAGTTCTAACTCCAAAATATAAAAAATCAGTACAGGTTAATTAAATTAAAACAAGATCAAAGTTCCTTAAATCTCTGTTATTTGGTCTGTTACATACTCGTATACGCAACGAATTCATAAAGTCGGGAATCTAATAATGATGATGAAATTAACAATAACAATATTATACTATTGGAAATTTTACTTAAGATATTTATGTTTGTGTTACAAATCTGAACTAAGGTATATCGAATACATGATTCCTGTAGAAGTTACAGGAATAACTTACTTGTTTATGAATTATTAAACTGTGCATATTTGTACAAAATTACAATATGCCTGATAAGATTACATGAACAAGAAATAAATAAAAATATATTGGGTTTCCTAAAGTCCTTATTTTGTTGGGAAGAACATAAGCGGATTCGTGAAAGTTTTCATTTCAGCATGTTTGGTACATTTGTATATTATTTACTACAATGTAAATTAAAGCAATTATATTGATTCATATTGACACCAATCCGAAATGAGTGTTATATCTGTATCAGAAAGTTCAAATAAGAAAGTAAAGTGAATATTATACCTATGAATTTACCGAAAATTTATCAATTACACGAACGATTCAAATTAAAATATTCTGATATTTATATTTATAAGTCACTACGAAGCCTGTTTAAAGCATAACCCAAATCCCAATTATACACAGGATGTTCTACAATAAGTGGTACACCTAAAACAAAAGATATTTTAAGTACCAGAAGAATTGCAAATGTAGAAGACAAAGTTGCTTCCATGACTTGTCATTTTACAGAAAATTGAACTTCAAAATGCAAGTCAAATGTAAATTTGAGCATAACTGCTTTATAAAATGATCGACGTTTCTGATTAATGCTCGCAGTTTCTACTTGCAATGAACATACAGGATGTCCTATGTAGTACGATCCGCTTCTTGTCGATCTTAGTATCAGCTAATACAATTATTACTGTCAATGTTTTTACACAAAAATGCAAATAGAAGTAAGCAACGATGTTTTCACCCATCAAATAAGTAGCATTGTAGTATAAGTTAGGAAACAAATTTTCAAATTCCATTTTCCCGAAATCGGAGCTCCGTAGAAAAGTATTTTATTTTCTATTTTCTATTTTCTATTTTTCCCTTTTTTACCTGGAATCAGTTCGTCCTTAGTTATACCATTTATTGTTAGTGTGAAGCATCATACATAAACTAACGCTTAAAATGTGCAATATGAGTTCATTAATTCTGCAAATTTTCTCAAATAGGGACATAGAAACTTTGATAATTCTCCTATAAATATAATTTAAAATTTAATTGAAAACTGTAATTTGATGATTCCCCCAGAAACATTGTTTTAAACGGAAATTTCGATTATTAGATTCCGTACCTACCTATCGAATTATTAACCGACCGTTTCGTGTTCGACTGACAATGAACCAATTACGTTCTATGACAATGCACTTAAACCTTCATTCGCTAGTAAATCGGGCTTCAAGTTTTGAGAAATCCGAAATGTCAATCTTAATACCATTACTAGGCATTTCCGCACAAGGCAAGAATCTTCGAAATCTCTGCCTCTAATTACTGTACCTCTTAGCAATGGCAGGTAAATTACAGTATGTAGGAGGTCTCGGCTGTAGACAGTACTGTTCTATACCACTTGTCAGATTAAAAACTCACTATATTGCCCCCTCTCAATTCTTTGAAGCACAGGATTTTATAATAAAAAAATTCCTAGTAGCAGACATTTTTTGTATAAAATGTGTCAAAATAGATTTATTTCAATTATTTTATATTTTCAGTAATTTCACGATTTAAAGATGGTAGGAATAACGTTTCACCATGCGAGTTGGGTATAAAAAAGGTGGGACATTTTTCATATCGGCATGCTTCGAAGGATTAAGTAGACTCTAAAAAGTTATATTACGCACTTCAGAAACTAGTACATGTGATTAGATCATAAAAATGATTCTCTTATCGGATGTAAAAAATGTTTGTCCTAATAGTAAAAGAAGCAAAACAAAAGAGGTATTTGTCCTTCAGTAGGATATTGACATATGTAACATGTTTACGCCCATTTACAAAATAAGACTGTTAAACTGGAATACTGTTGAATCAGTGGAAGTAGTCGATCGTCTCTAGAGATTGATAAAAGTTTCAGACGACTCTTCTTATCATCTGTTTCGTTCAGAAATTTTACTATTTAAAAAGATTTCTATAATGTTTATTGCAATATGAATTATTCTATACACAGGGAATCGACGAAAATACACTGGCTGAAATTTTTATAAAGTTACCATGTTTTTTTATGAATTCTTTTAATTATTCCGTACCAATGAAAAATTTGTGTTTGGTAGCATTTCGGGATTAATTAAAGAATGCGTACACATCGGTTTCAAAAAATGAATATATCATTTATTAAAAATATATATATATATATATTTTTTTAATAAATGATATATTCATTTTACAACAGAAAACAAACTGAGAAATTTCTACAAAGTGATTCGCGTTTTAGTACCACATTTGACCTTGCATGACCTTCAATGATAGCTCGCTGAAGTTGTCTCAACACCGGCTATCACATCGCGATAAAAAAAACATAGCATTCCATTAACAAAAATAAAGATGACCTTGAAATCTCCTATATGCCTTCACCCACGCAGAAAATGTTTGTGTCACAATTTGACCCCCTCTATACCGTGTAAGTTTTGTATATAACATTTTTTCATATTATTACAAATAACGGCAATATTCAAATTGAACGTAGTTATTGCCCCACCCTGTATAATTACACGCTATTCTTTCTCTAATCATTGAAAATATAAAAATATGTTTCATACAAAACTTGTTTGGAACAAACTTAATACGATACGTGAATTTCTTTTTTCATTGTTATTTACTGAGCTTTTAATAACAATGTAATCTTTTAAAATGAAACTACATATTTTTATTATTGCCAAGTTATTAAGCAGCTAATGGCGAATTGAACAACTCATTTGGAAATTCTGTTTGAACAATAATTTTTCGGATTGCTATTTGAATATTCTCTCGCGGATCATACGTTATGGAAACAAGCTAACCGGACTTGACATATCGCAGCAATATTCAATCAAATTATCATACAAAGAGAACTCTCAAATATGTCGTGGAATTTGTCTTAAAATGCTTAATAACAAAGCAACAATAAAAACATGTATGTAGTCACGTTTAAGAAAATTGAATTGTTATTAATAAACGTATTTAACAAGTCGTCTTTGTAATTTATCAGAAGCGATAATGAAAAAATATGAACTGTTAACACTTTCTACTGAGTAAATATAATCCAAATCAGAAAAATATCACGAATATACTAGTAAAAGTTTCAACAATAAACGCCTCTGACCCCCCTGAATACGTTTTTTGCTCGAAGCTCGAGGCTCGGCAACTCGCCTTTGTAATATTCCGAACGTAGAAAAGGACAAGCCAGTAGAAAATAGAGAGAAAGCTTCTTTTCCTACTCGACTCGGCTGCGTGGACCGCCTGCGACGCTCTCGCCGACCAATGATTACATTATAGCCGACCACACAGTCCGATTGTGTGTGTACCGTTTCGGCCAATAATAAAAATACAGGTGACTGAAGGTGATCCAGCTACATTTTATTCGTCGGCAGCTCTCTGGGCAGTCGCTGACGATTGAACGCTTCGACTAATCGTCGTATATTCCCCCGCTCCGTCCGTCGAGTCCATCGAGCGCATACATTGTTGCCCGACGCACGAGACAACGCTGATGCCATGATGAAACTTTTTTATTTTTGATTCGTTGTTAATGAAACTTTTACTAGTATATTGGTGAGATATTTCTGATTAAAACGATACCAAATATGACATAATTTGGATCATATTTACTCATGTAGAAAGTGTTAATAGTTCGTACTAGTTCATTATCGATTCTGATAAATCATAAGTAAATATGACTCAAATTGCGTCGTGTTTGGTATCATTTTAATCAGAAAAATCTCACCAATATGTTTATAAAAGTTTCATTAATAAAGATCCACAAATAAAAAAGTTTCATCGTTGCATTAGTATTCTCTCACCGACGCCCGGGAATGTCACCTTTTTGTTGGCTCCCAACGTTCAGTCGTTGGCTCGTGAATGAAAAGTCGTCTCGGCGCGCTGTGGCAACAAAGTATGAGGTTGCTGACTTCCACGGCCTCCCCACCCCCTCCTCCCAGTGGTGGGGATGACACCTGGACAATAATCGCATATCAACAAAGAGTCAATAATCTTGAGGACTCTGTACTTGTAGTCCGCCGAAGTGATGTGTACGAAACAGTTGAATCGCCTAAAGTAAAAGAAATTAATTGAAAGGTAAAGTGAATAAATAATTTTTAAATTCATAAATTAAGTTTCTCAAGGTTGCAGTTCCAGCAGCCTGTTGGGATAATAGGGTTTCCATACTTTTGACCTGCTACAACAAAAAGGTTGGTGCTCATCAGTGTTCTAAACCTTTTATCGTATTTACCAGGTTTCTCAATATACAGTACATGTACTACTGGTGGTATGCGGAACCTTCCAGGTGGTGCGCGAATTACGACCGCCACTCGTCCTGTAAAGCTGCTTCCTGCAGTATTGTAGTATCATCTTAATTTAAATTGGTCGTGCCTGTCTGTTCATGTAGGTAGTTGAGTAGTACCTGAAAAATAATGTTTGAGAACCCCTGATACATACCGTTAGCGAAAGAAAAATGATCCATTCCATTCCACGCCATTTCACTAATAGCCCAGACGATCCCGACTCACGTTTACGCATTTCCTCGATACACAAAAATTCCGCGGAAGAAAACACAGAAAACGTTGCAAATAACAGCTCAACACGACACCGAGCAAATTCTAAAGTATGGGGACATTGTCGAAGAGAAGGATATACAGTTTTCTTCTTTCATCACCCCTACATGACCCGCTGCGCATTACCTCCTAACAGAGCGCTCAGTTTTTCTCTCGGCGCGACGGCGGCACGTTCCCGTTGCCGATAAAGCGAATGAACGATGACGAGCGTGGAAAGTCAGCAAATGGCGAGATTTGTTTCGTTTCGTGGATTCGCCTCGCGGAGAAGGGGTCGGAGGACCGGAGCGGAGAACGTCCCAGTGTATTAAGAATTTCCATAAGTCGGCGGCAAGTGATTAAAAAGGAAACTGGCTGCGCGTAAACAAGCGGTGACGTGACGAGGCCAGGTGGGCAAAGGGGGAATACAAACGAGCGGTAATGGAGAAAGCTGGAAAGAGCCGGATAGGGAGGAAGGGGTTGGAGAGCGAGGGGTATACGGTCGTTATCCTAGCATCGAGCAAAGCAATTATTCCCGAAGAGTGGCGGTTGTTGAATGCGCCGAGATTTCTGGCTTGTACTTGTAAGAAAAGACGCCCATCGTACGGTTTTTTTTTGTCAGTCCTTCGCTATCTGTTTCTCCGTTGTCTTTCTACGGTAGAGCATTCGCGGACACGTTTCCATTTTTCACACATATAGGCGGTCCCACCACTCACGATTAGCCCTACCATTTTCTTTTCTCGTGTCTTGTCTTCGGACGATTCGGCAGCGGCTTCTTTCTCTTCGCTCTGTTGTTCTTGCATCTTACGCCGGCACTCTGCGCTCTCTTATAAAAATAGTCGCCTACGTGCCGGAACTCGACAAACCACGTCGAAGAGACCGTGGCGATCGCTCCGCCAAATAGACCGCCCTCCTGATTCCACTCCAGGTCTTTTTTTACAATTTATGTAATGACTCGACGCCGTCGCAAGACGTTTTCGGTGACAATATGCCCGACGAAAGCATATCTTATCATTAGCCACAAGGCTTCTCTTCATGTCCCAAATGAGGTGAATACTCTTCAGACGTGTGTCAGCGTTTTGGGTCATAATAGAGGAAGATATGGATATTGAAGTGAGATTTTTTTTGAGAAAGGAAATTGAAAAGTAAGCTTTAGTACGTTGGATAACGGAATTTTTTTCAGTTGATGGAAAATAATGGATGCGTGCACATGTTTACCTGCTCACTACATCTTTTTGGCATCTGGTACAAAAGGTTTTTTTTAATAAAATCAAGAACCAGTAGTTATTTTAAAACTGTTATAATATTTTTTTAAATGTTGTTTTTTTAGCAATGTGTATTCTCACGATAAATAATAAACTAGTAGTCACAGTAACACCGTTTTTCTGATGTTTAGATGCTATTTAAAAAAGTTTCGTACTGCCGATCGGCAAGAAAGGTTACAGATATTGTCACAATAGTAATAACGTAGACGTCGGGTGCAGTAAACAGAAGCAGCTAGTGAGTTAAGGTTACTGTTGTTCATAATGTAATTACAGGTAGACTGCGGATTTTGTACATTTATAGTCTATAGGGTTCTATAAAATACAATATAGTATAATCTTCCATCAATTGGAACGAGTTTTCTATGTTATTCTGAACCCAATAAGCCATTCTAAAGAAGAAAAAAATTCTTAGACTTGCTATTGTTTTTATGAATTACTCCGGAACGTTTCATTTTGCATTAAAATCCGAAGTCTATAGGACATGTAGAACTTCTTTATTTGATATTATAAGGCGATATATATTACTGACGTAGAAGATGAACGGCCATCTATGTTCTAGTAACCTAGTAGGAAATTGGTTGCTGTACAGGAAATAGTGGCTGCTCCAGTAAAACTTCAAATTGTGTTATATTAAAATTGAAACTTTAATAATATTCCATTAATTCCATGGACTGCATACTTTCCTGCGCGGGACACTTCAAACTTTGTTTTCTAATAATGTTAAATGCAGCTTAAGTTGTAAAACATTTAGTTTAACCATATAAGAGAACAAGTTTTAAAATAATGTTTTTCTTGATGTAAAAGATAATTATGCAAATGTAACATTTTGTTCCTGCACAATAGAGATGACGTACATGCATACCTGCATATGTACCTATCTCCGAAATGACTTCAAATCGAAATGACTACAGAAATTTACAGAATGTTATAATATCTTCACAAAATACTACAGAATGTTATAACATCTTCACAAAACTGTGATTCCTGTATCGTGAAACTATTGTTCAATCGTTTCTCCTCTATTCGAAGATATGAAAGGTGGTATTGTCAATTGGTTTGTTCTATATTACGAAGATTTATAATAGCGGAATGGTAATTACTAAACTACCGATGTATACGTAAACTCAGATTTTTGTACATTCCTTTTCGATCGATCGATAAATATGGCAAACATTTGAAAATTTACAAATTTATAAATCTGGTGGATTCCAGATTGTGGAATTGAGTGCAACCCTTAATAAAAGAATCTTGAAGAGGTTTTACTCGACTACGCGTCACAGACTTGTAAGATTTTAGATTATACGTTTCGGAGTTCTCAAGTCTCCGTCGGGACCAGAATCACGCCTTGTGTCTTTTCAGAAAGCTTATATACAATAGTATTCGGTGTTGCGGTGGGGAGAAAGTTGCAATGACCCTTAGCTACAGAGTGAGTCAGAAGCTTCCTCTACGATTTTGGACTTTGAAAAGAGCAGAAGTGACTATGAGTAAGATGTTTTGGACATAACACTTCGGTTGTGATTATCAGATAGGGCCATTGGTGAGTCAGGAAGCTGGTCATCCAACACCTCCCCCCATTAAGATTGAAGGTGATGACGAGAGAAAGAGTCTTCAATAATTTTAACGCGATACATTGCAGCGGTCTTACGACTAATTCATGAAAACTTAATATTTAGATGCGAGATACTAAGCTTAACTATAAATATGTGAAATATAAATATAGCATATATAAAATCGAATACAATTAAAATTGAGTACAAAAATATAAAGCACAAATACGAAGTGTAATATAAAGGATATAGACTAATCTATGAATATGTGAAATACAAATATTTAATATACATATACAGGGTGGGGCAATAACTATGTCCACTTTGAATATTGCCGTTATTTGTAATAATACGAAAAAATGTTATATACAAAACTTACACAGTATAGAGGAGGTCAAATCGTGACACAAACATTTTCTGCGTGGGTGAAGGCATAGAGGAGATTTGAAGGTCATCTCTATTTCTTTAACGGAATGCTATGTTTTTTTTATCGCGATGTGATAGCCGGTGTCGAGACGACTTCAGCGAGCTATCATTGAAGGTCATGCAAGGTCAAATGTGGTAGTAAAATAAACTTTCTTACATTACAGGAGATGCTCGAAGTGGTGACCATTTGCGTCAATGCAAAGTTGTAATCTTCGTATTGCAGCATCACGTGCATGTTTTATCGTTTCTGAACTTATTCTATTATTATTTACTACTTATTTTATTCTGAACTTATTTATTTTTTGCACAATCTTTAAAATGTTTGGTGCGAAGCATGTGTACGGTTTGGATATCGTTCAACATACAAGGATTGAGCTCTTATCGAATTTTGTCGCATTTTACCAGAAATGAGGATCATATCCACTTGCTCTTCGAAAGAAAACTTGATTTTGATGATCACGCAGCTACTTGACTTAGCAATCGACTGAGACTGACTACCGATTCATGTTAATGTTACGAACTGATGAGATATTTACATTTCTAGCTAGACGCGATGTATTGCCACAACATAAACAATGTTACAAGACCATTCGTTTATGTAAAAGTGAGGGTCTATGAACTAATACAGCATGTGCTTGAATAAGTTCAGAAACGATAAGACATGCACGTGATGCAGCGATCTACCGACCAGTAGTGATGGGTAGTCGATCCGAGCAGGTCGAGCTGTATCGGAAGCTTTCGATTCACCGGCTCGGCTCGGCTGGTCAAGCGGGCCGAAATGACAGTTTTATGAGGTGACAGCGGAGACACGAGGCTCTGGCACGCGAAGCCTCGACGAGAGAGAGTTATCTTATAATAACATCTTGTCCCGCCGAAGCCCGTCGCCAGCGTTTCTTAGGGTGCAACGATGATGTCAACCGGTATCGATACGGGTCCAGTCGAGCCGAGCTGCCTCCTCTAAAGCTGATTACCCATCACTACCGACCGGTAGCAGCGCGTAGCCACCACTAGCGCGGGAACTCGGCTGGCAAACTCGCGCTCTGATTGGTTGGGGTTTTTCGTTAATATCTCGGTAACGAAGCCTCAGGTTACATTGTTGCTAAGGAAAAAGTTATGCCAATTCACCACCCGAGTGCCCCATTTCCGCGTCGGACAACATTTATGTCACACCCTGTATATGTAAATTCAACGAGAAGAAAAGTTAGAGAAATTTAATTACTCTCAGATCATACTAAGGAAGTTGTAAAATAAACTATGAGACCTAAAACGGCACTACTTGGCAGAATCTTTTATTAATTTCACTATTTTTTTTTCAAATTAAAAGCATGTCAATCCGTGAACCCATTTCCAATCGTTTAAACTCCCAGGAACTATTACAGTTGACGGTAGAAAATGTGGTGGTGTCCCGTACCAAGGACACGAAGAAGCAAATTTAGTAAGGTTTCAGAATATCTCGTGCGAGGATTACAGACGTCCGTGAATATACTACAGAACGAAAATTGCGGTTGCGGAGCAAAAATAAGGTATTTCGGAAAATTGATGGCCACCCTTCACGGGATCGAAGATAGAGATAGAGCGAAGAAATGCCGGTTTCGTTTCGGTAGGGAGTTATTTAAAATTCGACGGAGCGAGACTCTTCTTGGTAAACTGACACCGGGTGGACGTTCGCCGACGGAAAGTTTAATTGCATTTGTAATGGACTCCCATTGGGCCCGGCCGAGAATAAGTATTTTCTGCGTAGCATAAAGAACTACACTGAGAAAATGTATTCCAGTGTCTACCCCGTGTTGTCATTTCACTGTGGAATGGAACACGGACTAAAATGTATCTTTGGAACAACCTTCAATGAATGCGATATTCAACCCTCTCAATATGTCGAACACGTACTGTAATTCCTGGGGCAGATCCGCAACGCAGAAAAATAATATGTCCTAACTGTAATCTGAAATGAACAGGATGCTGTCGGTTAAAAAGCTTACTGTGGGCACATTATTCACGACTAGACTGCGAATTTCGTCGCCTTTACAATATATTTAATGTAGGAGCCACGAGGAACTTGTTATACACAAGGAGAGGCTCAGAATATTCCACGCTGATTTCAATAAAATCGATCAGGACAGTACCTACAGTTACAGTCGTGATAAAAGTATGCGATCAGGTCTGGTGAACAATGAAAGTGGAAAATAAAGGGACTAACGCAACCTGGAATAATATAGTATAAGATTGTAAAAGATTTAATTTAATTTTATCTTTTTACCGTAAGGAAAACAATAGTTCAGATTATCTCAAACTTTTGATCACTAATATACTATTCTAATAATCCCGCACGCAATAATAATGAATAACAGTAGTGAATAATGATATAGAAAAATATATTTCATTCTTAAAATGTCAAAAATGTATGCACACACCGTAAAATCTTCTAACGAGTGTTTTATTAGACGCGTCATAGTTACGAGGCCTTCTACAATCTCTATACAGTAATATTTTTCACCTTCGGTCACTACAAGATATAATGCCATACTTTTCATGAATATTTTACGTATGAAGAACACAGAGGGAAAACATGATAAGTCCCCTTTATTCATTTTCTGATTTTTATACCTTCTGGTGGTTAAAAAGAAGTATATTAATATGATATAGTTGAAAAAGGGAAGAGCTTATAAAATCTAAAAATAAAAGACTTTTAAAACTAGGTGCACAGGGAAATACCATGACGAGTCCAAGCGAAGCAGGAGAATAATTTAATGAGTTCACGAAAAATTCAATTTTAAAAACTTAAGCTAAGTGATTACTTGAAAAATAACAAAGGCAAAAGGTAGTAACTATTAACCATAACATAGCTATTGTTATGAAAATCAATATTTTTGAAATTTTCAAGGAAGTTACAAAAACATATTTAATTCCGATACCAAATAAAAACACAATTTTAGTGATATGGTATTGGTAGAGACCGTTGTGAACTTTAAAGTTGCTCCTCTATAAAAAACGGAAAACGTGACTTATCATGTTTTCCTCTGTGGTTATTACATGTGAAAACCATCAGTAACATTTGAGCTCTAAATAGCCACTCTTGAGAAAACAGTTGTGTTAATATTAGTAAAGTAACCGTAACAAACAGATTTCATAATATATACGGGCGATTCCTGTATATATTTTTTATATTAATAGACTTGATTTAAGCCGATTTCAACAGTTCTCAATACCACTTCAGAAAAATGCTTACTAGAAAATATAGTTTCCTACACTAAAATAAAAATTTATCAAAACGCCTATACAAGGCATTATTGATGACAAATTGATGATGATAACATAAATCAAGAATATAAAATGAACTTTTTTTATTTGAGGCTTTGTTTTCAAGAGCATGGGGGTTTGAAGAATCATTAAATTTATGCGCTTTCTTGACATTTCAATTATGACCAAACACTGTAATAGTTTATCTTATTGTTATTAAAACGAGACATACCTATTTAAAATTAATTTTAATAACGTCCATAAGAATTTTGTACAACCATCGGTATATAATTACAGCTGAACTGTTAAGTATCTTCGTCAGTATGCTTTCAAATACTTCATCATACATTTCTCTCAAACTGACGCACAGTTTTCACCAAAAAATGGGGGAGAAATATATACGCATTGCTTCTATATGTATTTTCCCATCGAGGCACGTGGCAAATGCATGCGCATGAAAGGATACATTTTTATCGGAGCTCGGAAATACGACTGCGTTCGCCGTGGATCTCTCGATCGATGGCCACTCTGGATGACAAAGGGTGACTAAGACGCAGCTACGGAATGAAGGATAAGAAATACCGATTGGACGGGAACTACTTTCGAGTTTTTGTACGCGCTAAAAATATGCTCCCTTATTCCCGAGCAAAGTGTCCAGAAAATGAATTCATTATTTTAATCATGATTCGGGGCCGACCTCGTCGCGAAAGGATCGAGAGAAGTGAAACAGGAAAGAAAAAAGTGACGAAGCTTTCAGTAGAGTGAATAAGAATGGGGAATGAATAATGCACAGAGAATCGATAAAAAACAACGTTTAATTCACAGTAATTAATTGTACCTATCGACATGTGAAATCGATATGAACGTCGAATATGATATTTTACCCGACATAAACGAACATTTTGGTTGAAATCTCTAACTAATGAGAAAAAGATGAATACTCGAACATTAATTTATGTGCTATAAAATGTAAATTCGAAGTAATGCTGTAATAAAAGTTATCTACGGTGAAGTTTAGAGTGTAAATTATAAATACCACAAATTAATATCTTTGTTATATATGCAATGTTTAACCCTCCGAGCACGGTCCCTGGGTCACGCGAGAACGAGAGCGACATGCACACAGTGACAGAGTCAGGAGTGGGGACACGCGGTCTCGAGAGCGACACGCACACAATGACGGAGTTGTCGTGTAAATCACATAGCGACTGATGTTTGTTTACATGCGAACGACCGGGCCAAGACGCCGCAGAAGTATTGACTAATAAATATAATTTGTTTTATAATTCATGAGATTTTTATTCTAATTAGTGTAATAAGAACCACGAAAATCCAAATGTAATGTGGAACCAGCTAATCAGTACATTGTAAACATGGCGTCACTGTGTAGTAATATCGGTGAGGGCTTCGAGCTCGAGCCTCGCCGTCGCTGTGTGGTAGTAGAATATCGGTGTGAGGTGAGAAATGACATAGGGACCGGTGACCATGTTTCGGTGCTCGAAGGGTTAAACTAGCGCGCCACTGTAGTGCTGTAGATCATGTCATCAATACCTGACAATTGCTTTCGTTATATGACGCGACGATTTGATCTTTCGTGTCCGTAGTAGTTGACATCGCGGGAATCAACGGTTTCGTGTAGATAATATCGATCACGTTATCAGGACATACGTTCGTTATTCGAAGTGTTTTGACGATCTTTTATTGATCCGCGATCCACGATTGCTATCAATCTTCATATTTATGTTTTAATCTAGATTTTATTCTACTACTAAATAGGAGCTATGGTCAGCAAGTTGTGTCAGCAGTATTGCATTCATTTAATAATTGAAAGTATTTGTTGAAAGAATTAATGTTGTAGACGGAAATGGACACGCGAGTGAACAATTATATTGAAATATAAATTATTTATATCGTATGTTGTCGGCTTGTTTCTCAATATATTTTTTAATATAAGATCGATTATTCTCAACTAACTACAGCACTAATAGTAATGTACCTCACTTAAAATAAACTCGTTGAGAAAGTCCTTCTATGGAGATGATAGTTACGTGAAAATTCAGATCTAAACTTTGTTCTCGAAAGAATTAGCCTTAAGGATTCATAAAATTCATACATATTTAATTGACTCTTGATTGCATCATTTTTTTAGTAACTTACTATATCCGTTCTACTTTTTGGTATATTTCTTATGCCAAGGAGTAATTACGCCCCGCTTCGTCAATGGCACGTAGCATTTCTCTGATATCTTTAAACTTCGTATTACTGCGTGCATTACACGTCAATCTCCTCTAGCCGGACACTCCAAACAAACTGACTTCTCATGGATTCCGGCATCGTGCAGTGCGAAGTCGTGTTTCTCCCAAACCTTAGGAGGAAAAGAGAAAGAATAATGTGAAAATGGAAGAAATGAGATCACAGTCCGAGTACAAGATAAGACAGGCGGCAGACCGCTTTGCTCTTCAGGGGGTGCAGTTTACAGAGGTTACAACCACGATGACCCCTCGCGCCGCCCGCAGGGCATGACTCCACCATGGCTGAGGGAGTGGTACTAGGGGTACCACCCTCTTTCGCGGTCGGCCCACAAGAAGGCAGCGTCGAGAGGTGACCCAATGACGCTGTAGGTAAGAGGTGGGGGGACGGCATTTACAGCCATCCATGGTGGGGGGAGGGGGGGGCAAAAGCACCTCCCCCCGAAAGGGAGAGCCCTCCCTCAATTGAGGGAGGGCAAGTGCGATGTTGGTCGCGGTGAATAGTCGAGCGATCCCCTGACCAGCCCTTACGCCCGAGAGGGTTACCGGGGGGTTTTTAAGGGGTGAAACCCCGCATTGTCTGTCTTCGCCCCCAGCGGAGACGGTGCACCTTGCACAAAGTTTCGAACCAGTTAAAAAAAAAAAAAAACAGTCGGCCGACCGCCGGGTGCGTCGGCTGGTGTAGCAGCGGTGTCGGTTGGACAACTGTCTACAGTCTGGGCGGTGTCCTTGTCCCTAAGAAGGGAAAGCCTGCGGAGTCACCTTCTTTTTTTACGGGGGGAAAACCTCGAAAAGGTGCACCGCCTCCACTGCGGGCGGAGACTGCCAATGTGGGATTTCACTTACTAAAAACCCCTCGGTGACCCTCGAGCGTAGGGCTGGCAATGGGAACGCTCGGCATGACCGCGGCCAGCCCCGCCTATTGCCCTCCCCTATAGGTGTTTAAGGGAAGGGATCTTCTCTGGAGGGGGGAGATTACTCCCCCCTCCCCCACGGGACGGCTGCGATGCCATCCGACCATCTCCTACCTACATCGCCGAGGGGTCACCTCTCGACGCTGTCTTCTCGTGGGCCGACCGCGACAGGAGGTGGTACTCCCAGCACCACCCTCTCGGCCCGGTTGCCCCGCGGGCGACTCGAAGGTCATCGCGGCTGTGACCCTATGAATTGCGCCACCCGCGGGGCAACCCCTTGTCTTACAACCGTGCAACCCGCACCGCTGTATGTAGACGAGAAATGGGGGGTTTCTTTTCTGGATCGGAAAAGGTCCGATCCCGCTCGGTGGCCTCCCTCTGTGTGAGGATTTCCTCACACAAGGAGGCCACGGCGTCCCACGACCTCTCGTCGCGGACCATGACTTCTACCACGGCCCGCGCCGAGAGGTCCCATCCTATGAAAATTTACCAAAATCTCATTTAAATACGCGTTTAGTAAACACAAAAACTTTCGTAAAATTAAACGCTTTTCCCTGAGAAGTTCCCAAAGAATAGTTTATTTTCCTTACAACCGCAAGAGACTCTTTAACACAAATGGTATTCGTACTCATAAAATATCCGCCCATTTCATATGTACTACATATTTCACATATGTAATTAATGTTACTATCAAAATTAACTACTATTTTTAATACTTTTATTATTTAGACATGCTATCACTCATGAAAGTCTTCGTAGACCGCATGAGAAAGTCATTTTGATTAATTTATACAGTAACGTTGTGTAATGTCATGTATATTTATTAACGTATGGTATAAAATTATCCATTTTTAACAAAATGTACTAGTCTATAGGAATATTTTCACATATTAAAAAACACGAATTATGCATCTCACAGAAGGGACCTTCTTTATGGAGTGACAATAAGAGGTCCCCAGGTGAAACGCTGACTTTTTAATAAGGTTTAGTACAGTGACGGAGCTCGCAGTTCTGAAGCCAATGATATTTATTTCAGTCGCATACGGCCATTAGTTCATTAAATATTTAATGTTCAATGCCGAGGAGCCTTCGAATACTCATCAATAATTTACTATGCGTTTTTGAGTAAATTATATATAATTGGATGCTACTATAAAATGTATAAACTGTAAATGAGATACCATTAGCATTACCGATTTTGAGCATTGATTAAAGATATAAAATGTATTACACATGTGGGGTGGAACGATGCTTGTATAACTTTATCTGAAATTAGATTTAATTCTAAATAATTCTGGACCAGAAAACACAACCATAATTTGAGAGAACATAGCGATTCTTAGTTCTAGATAGTGTTCAAAAGAATTCGACATCAAACTTTCAGGCGATGAAAGTACTGCAACACTTTCTACAGAGATTCGCTGGCAACTGTTGTCATAAACAACATTTGTTGTATACTTCATTGAAGATTTCATGGGTACAACTGTAGGCATACATGTACACGTGATGCGAGCTTAAGGTCTTTGCAAAATTTAGTAGCAATTATGCATGCACGATTAAAACTGAAATTTTCTGCGATAGAGGCAAGTGTTTCCTGCCGCTACATGTCTTCCGGAGTTGCTGCGCACTGTTCCCGACATTATGAGAATAAACTTCCGGTCGATGTACGTCTATTTCCGCGTCTCGCGTTAATCCAACCTGTATGCATATCCCGTGCGAACATTTCAACTACCATTCCCCAGCAATTATACATAGGACGTTTCAACGGATGGATCCTCCGGAGAGCAAAAGAAATGGCCGTGTACTTTGATAACTTGATTTCTTCCTCATTGTTATCTGGCAAAAGGCGAGGGGGCCACATGAATCTCCGGCTCTTCGATTATTCAGCCGTGCAGAGAGCGCAATGATTTCGACAGAAGAAACTTCAAGAGTTTCCGACATTCCGGTTAATAACACGCGAGAAAATAAAAGAAACGAGTTCAGAAACTTTCATCTATCGCTGGTTTTTTGCACTCGTGGAAGCCATCTTTTTTTTGCTCGATTCGTCAGACAGTAATATCGTCTTTATTTTTTGAGAATCGATTTCTGAATAATTTAGTGAAAACTAGAATGCTCATTGTTCACTAGCTTATGCAAATTTGGACAGTATGAAAAGAATGAGAGAAGAATGTAACTGTAATTCCTTGATGAATCATTAATTAATGAATTAATATTTGTAAATCATGATGAAAAAATCTTACAGATATGACGTTGCACTGGAAAATCTGTTTGACTAATGCAAAAGTCTTAATACGTTTGTAACATGCAAAGTTAATTGAATAGTAACACAACAGAATAAGAATAAAAAGTAATGAATATGACGCTATAACAAGGAATGGAATACAAACAGTGCCATTGAGTAAATGAATTTTCCACTAATTCATATTTTATTGATTTAAAATAAAGTCTTATCAAGACTTTTAACATATAATGAGTGATCAAATTATTAGAATCACCAACATAAATTGACGATTTTACGATTTTTACTGTATTTTTTATAATTACATAAGCGAAGTTTAATTTTATGTGTATTTTGAGTAGAAGATTGTTAATTAAAAATCATCCCGTGTAAAAACCTTGATAATGTGATCTTATTTTTACACAAACACAAAAAAACCTATTTTTCGTACCGTCGTTCTAATAATTTGATTACCTAGTGTAACAATCTTCGACATAGGTATCACCTAAAATACTGACTATTAATGTATCAAGATAATTTAATCGTTTTATGCTCACGTATACTGCACCTTAACGCCTACATTAATAAATGAAACCAACATTACAATAAAAGTGGTCTTTCATTCTGTCAAAAGAAGAATTATTTATAAATTTCCGAAATAGATAGTAATTCGAAAATTTATAAATATTCAATCAATATCCTCATAAGTACTATGGCATTTCACTCATTGAAGTTGTACTGCTTTTCCCAGTGTTCTCTATTTTCGACAATTGGAGAAGAAAAATATGACGCGTACATTGCAGATCCGACACCATTCGCGGCTGCGGTTGCTACGAAATTCTGTAAAGATTGTGCACCGCTAATTGTACCGGTAGGTTAATCATGAACGACAAATGAGCGTATAGCAGGCCCGTAATGACATGTGCGCGGAACGTGAAAATTCTCCGCTGGAATACGTACGCCGAGTTACCCCCCATCCCGGGAATTCTGCACTTGTAATTAGTGTAAAATTTCGCACACGTGCACCTATTGACCTAGACGATATCCAACGATCCACGCACACTGGCAATAGATAGTTTCTACCACTTTTACGGGACGTGCCCAAAATTACTTTGCTCTCGCGCTGGTGGAATATTTCCATAAATTGATCAATTGCTCGGCACGTGTTAAATTATTAACAACAATGCTTTCATTTTCAATTAGTATTATATAGTATAATCGAAATCAGCGAGGCATTGTCGACGTATTCAAACCCATGTTTCTAATGAGCTATTTACATATTGCACATAGAGATGTGAATAATTCGACAGAATTCCAAGAGAAGTTAATTGATATTTTCACGAACCGTGAATCAAATAACGCACAAATTCGGTTCCTGTATCCAATAATGTTCTTTTTGGTAATTGCAACTGTAATTGAATAATCTTTGGTGGTCAATACATTAGTGTATACTTTTGACACGCTGTTAATTTGTTGGCTGTACGAATTTGTAATTTATTTATATCTGAAACAAAACTATACAATGCATTGAATTTAAAGCGTTTTTCTAACTTTTTATTGGGTAAAATAGCTTAGGTTATTAAAAAAAACAGTGGAAAAAAAAAATGAATATTATTGTAATACTATATTTTTCTTATTTCCTTGAACTCGAAGGTAAAAAACAATGGGTTCATAATTTCAGTTAGCTCAACGTTGAGTTCACAAAGTTTTAGAATATTATTTATTCAGTGAATTTATATGTAGGAGCGTTGGAAATATGAGGGTCCAAGCGGGATTCGAAACCCACGACCCCTGGCGTGCAAAAGCCACGACTCTACGCGCTTCTCCACGAAGCCCTCCTTAGTTCAGTGATATTATTGATCTTCTTGTTGGGTATGGAGGTCCTGATCCCACATATATAATTAAATTGTATTAATAAATTTACAGTTTTTGACAGAGTGGAATTTATATATCAGCTTCTCGAAACAGATCACATATTTGCAGTGTTCGTAACATTTATTCCTTTTCATTCCTAATATCATTTCAGGAGCTCAATTTAAATTTTATTTTAAACTATAAAACACACTCAATCTCGTCAATTTTTTGGTCTAAATAACAATGCACAATTTCACATTGACATCGACACATAGTACATTAACATAATTGTTTATTGTTTCCACATAATCGTGGATTATATCATTTTTAGAAAATCTGTCGAAATTTTTCCATTGACCCAATACATAATTACACTGTTCAACGACTCCAAAAATGATAGAACTAAACCTGGTTTTTTGTGTTTATTAATGGTTACTGAACGCGATGCTGGTTTTAGTGTTTCCCTTAGACGTTACAAAGTCTAACTAGATATAAATTTAGCGCTCTTCAGTTCAATATATTTCTTGAAATACTCACCTAGCATAATTTTTCTGGCTATACTTCTATCCTATTTAACAAATAATAATAATAATAATGACTTTAAGTCAAATATAAGTACGTCCACAAAACCAACCGAACGGTGATTCAATAAGAAAAAATAAATCGAAAAGGAAGGAATAAATTTTTTACATTTGATATTGCGTTTTCGAAAAAATCGAATTTGATAATTAATCTCGAACGCGTGTATTCGTCATGGGAGTAAGTAGAAACGGAATGCAATGAATAGACACGTTAGCCAAGTCCTATTCAATTGCACGCGTATCCAGCAGATTGTTAAAGTTGATTATCTCGAAAATGAAGTCTTAATTGAAAAATTGGTATTCCTTTCTTTCGACTCTCACTCCGCTGGTTGTACTCGACGATTTTGGGGACACCCTCTATAACGCATGTTCTTTACAGTTCCATATTTACAATTAAACATGAAAGAATCCTTATGTATAGAATTAAAAGTGAGGTTACCATTGTACAGAGTCCTCACGATTATTGACTCTTCGTTGATATGCGATTATTGTCCAGGCGTCATCCCCACCACTGGGAGGAGGGGGTGGGGAGGCCGTGGAAGTCAGCAACCTCATACTTTGTTGCCACAGCGCGCCGAGACGGCTTCCCGTTCACGAGCCGACGACTGAACGTTGGGAGCTCACAAAAAGGTTACATTCCCGGGTGCGGTGAGAGAATACTAATGCAACGATAAAGCTTTTTTATTTGTGGATATTTATTAATGAAACTTTTATAAACATATTGGTGAGATTTTTCTGATTAAAATGATACCAAACACGACGCAATTTGAGTCATATTTACTTATGATTTATCAGAATCGATAATGAACTAAAATGAACACTTTCTACATGAGTACATATGATCCAAATTATGTCATATTTCGTATCATTTTAATCAGAAAAATCTCACGAACGTACTAATAAAAGTTTCATTAACAACGAATCAAAAATAAAAAAGTTTCATTATGGCATCAGCGTTGTCTCGCGCGTCGGGCAACAATGTATGCGCTCGATGGACTCGACGGACGAAGCGGGGGAATATACGACTATTAGTCGAAGCGTTCAATCGTCAGCGACTGCCCAGAGAGCTGCCGACGAATAAAATGTAGCTGGATCACCTTCAGTCACCTGTATTTTTATTATTGGCCGAAACGGTACACACACAATCGGACTGTGTGGTCGGCTATAATGTAATCATTGGTCGGCGAGAGCGTCGCAGGCGGTCCACGCAGCCGAGTCGAGTAGGAAAAGAAGTTTTCTCTCTATTTTCTACTGGCTTGTCCTTTTCTACGTTCGGAATACTACAAAGGCGAGTTGCCGAGACTCGAGCTTCGAGGAAAAAACGTATTCAGGGGGGTCAGAAGCGTTTCGCGTAGTCCACGATTATCAACCTCCCGCGGACCCGAATTAGAGACGATAATCGAGAGGACTCTGTATTCAACAATTCAAAATCATGTAAATAGAACCAGCTTCACTCCTCACTTTAGATTTTTCAAAATTCTACAAACTTTATTTTAGTTTTCATATCATCAATTTCATACATTACAGGCGCTTGTATAATTTCATTGTCCAATGTGCTTGCAGGATAAATCAGTTGGGACTAAGTTTATCAAAAGATTCGATCGAGTTCCGTAAGTTTACATCATCAAGGATAGAAGTTGCCAAGCAAATATTGGACGGTCCTGCGATAACAATTACACCAGGCGTGAATGGGGATCCATTGAAAGCTTCCGTATTATTTCAGTAAGTATTAAACGACGCTCAGGGCCCCGTGAAAAGTGGTAGAAACTGGGACGAGCTATTATATTAAATTTCACACATCAAAAGAGGGAAATGAAAGACGCCGCGGCTTCAAAAGAGTGGGGTACATTCGAAGTACGGGTAGATTGTTAATATTTAAGAATGCTTCGTGCAGTCAGCGCGCGTCCCTTTTATTCGCGAACGTTGCCCTTTCTGCAGGAATGAAAGAATAGCTGGCGCCGTGGTTAACACCTCGTGTACCAGAAATTTTAAAGGCGCGATCCACCGTCCACCGGAAATGAACAAGAAAAACATTGGAATGCACGTCATTTGTCCCGTAACCCCGTTTAGAGAAAAGACAAAAGTAATTGTTACGACAATTTTAATGCAACATGTGATACATACGTTCATAGATGAGCCATTCCAAGTCAAAACGCACAGAACTGCGATCATAGTTACCGATTTTTTTCAAATTTACAGCATTTGTTGATAACCACGAAAAAATTAACTATGTCAAATTTTAGCTTCCTATCTCGAATCGTTTCCGAGATAGTTAATGCAAAAGTTTTGAAAAATTGGACGAAACCAGCCGACACAACATTACTTCAAACGCAAAATTTTAGTTATTTTTAAACATAGATCATTGCTCTTGCTCTCATTTTAAAGCTAAAGAAACGCTTTATCTGACAGTATGCACAAAACTTGGTTTATTATTATATTTATAACTTTTCAAATAGTAATTTGAAAATGTTCCCAGACATGGATCAATTTCGAAAAAATATCACTGATTTCCTTGAATATTCAGCTTTAAAATGTATATTTTTTTCTACATGTTACGAGAAGTAAGTGTATCTTGAGAAAGCGATACCATTGTGCGCCACCCGGTATAGCACGACCACGCGGCGCGTGGCTACTGTTTGACTCTTCACGGCATCGGCTGATCGGCATACGCCCCGCGACGTACGCCGTGATAAACTGTATTTTTTTTAAATGTTCCCGGAATTGCTTCATCTTTTTGAAAAGCGTATTTTAGAGCTGAAGATTCACAGAATCCAATGGTGCTTTTTCCAAATTGGTCCATGGGTGGGAACAATGTCAAATCGGCATTCGAAAATGTAACTTTAATTATTATTCTATTTATTAAACGAAAACGAAATTTTGCGCATACAGTTAATAATTACCTAATTTTCCTTTGCCATTGTCAATTTCAATATGTCTTTCTAAGATACTGTGTAATTAAATCTTAATTATTTCTATTCAATTTGAATGCTTTTACTACCACTAACATTCTATCATTATTTAATCATTTTCAACATCTATGGCAATAATAATTTTCATCTTAACCTAATATTTGCGTTCGAAGAATTTTGAATTTATTATGTCATCTAAGACTTCTGTGAACATCTGTATGATGAACTGCATACTTACATACATATGAAACCATAGGGGAGAACGTGATAAGTTGCATTTTTCAATACTTGTAGAGAAGCAATTTAAAAGTTCAAAACGCTCTCAACCAATGCCATATTAACGAAACTGTGTTTTTATTTAGTTTGGGGATTAAATACGCGTTTTCTTTTTCACCTTCATGCACATTTACAAAATATTGATTCTCATAAAATTCGTTATGATATAGTTAATAATTATCAGCTTTTTCCTGTGTGAATAATTATTTTTTGCAAGTAAACACAAATTGAATTGTGAATATTGAGTTTTTCTTCATATGCAACAACTACGACAAACTTTGGTTCGATGAATTGTGCATTGTAAAGCCACACAATTCATTTTTCACAATCACACACACAATGTACACGAGCGGTCAAAGGTAAGGTCCGATCACGATCAAACTGAATTTAGACTATATCTCTCCCATTACATTATGTGTGATTGATAAAGGCCGCTGCCTGATTTGACATGATCTGACCGTACCGTGACCGCTAGTGGGAATCCGGCTTAAGTGTTACGTTACATTTTACATTTCATCATCCTGTGAGCGACGCTGGATGGTTTAAAACTAACGCAAATATAATCATACTCAAATATGCCTAATACATTTAATACAATATTAATACTGGTTGAAATACTAGAAACGGTCAGGGCGAATTTAAACGTGCTCAAATGAAGCAAGTAATAATTCAATCAAAATTCTGTCGAAGTTGTCGAACACACTCGTACGTTTAACTACAAAATTACGCGTTAGCTATACAAATACAGAAACGGAATGTGAATGGAGATTGGAAATTAATATCAGCCGCATGAAAATGACATTTTTATCTATGTATATATGCACGGATCATCCTGAGGTGTGAAATTTCAACCGTGTTTTCATTAAACAGAAAAATGACATGATATTACAAATTTGCCGGCGGATTAATATTTTAAATAATATTTCTTCGTTTTTCATTAATTTTTTTGTTTGCTGTCGAAACATTTGAAACTACTCAAATATCTGCCAAGTTAGTACCACAGAAAATACAATACAAACGTACGATTATTTATTTAAGTTTCATAGAAAAATCAGTTGGAAGAAAAAGTCGTAATTCTAACAGAAGTCATTTGTGAACAATTTCGATTCTGAGTTTTAGTTTTAGATAAGTATAACATAAGTTCTATACAACTGTAGACGTAATTTTCTGAAACCTTATTAGTGTATGCATAGATATCTATACTTGTGTAGTACGATTAGTGTATTATGTATAACAAAATGTGCTGAATGTGTACAATTTGTCATTAATATATGGAGTTTCGTTTATTAACTGTTTCCTGTTCTTAAAGTCAATAATTGTATTGTATTCAGGTACACATATTGATTATTACACGGTTTAAAAACTGTTTAATACACAGGGTATGAATAAAAATGTGAGATTTTTCACAGGATGTATTGTACATGCCAAACAAAGAAGAAAATCAAGACGGAAGAAATTGCGTTCGAGACTTCGTTTTCGAATTATTAATTGTTGAAGATACGAACGAAATACCCGTAAAATACATCTGATGGGATGGGTTACTTACTCTATTTAAGAGGCGCGGTCCCGAACTGTTTCACAAGTTGGTCTCATTCATTTCATTTTATATCATTCGCTGTTGGGGCTCTTCGGAGATAGTATAAACCATCCCACCAGACGTATTCCATGAGTATTTTGCCTATATTTTGTGCAATTAACAATTCAGAAGCTGAAGCATTGAACGCAATTTTGTCATTTTTGATTTTCGAAATGTGACCTACAGTTTTATTAACACCTTGTATATTATTCATATCAATATAATTATACAATTTAATTTAGTATACATTCAGCGTCGGCAGATCTAGTGCAAAACAAAAGATTCGAATTATAATTTACATACTGAAAAATAGACTACTATTATTACATGTTTGTACTGGGTCCCTTGAGAAGTTGTGCAGTGCTTTAAATCACACATTTACAAAAATATCTTAGTCTTTGCATATGATTACACAAGTGTCGTATGATAAGGAATTCATTATTATTAATCATCTTCAAGATAATTAAAATATTAGTATGAATAGATTCATACATACAATGCATGAAGAGTCAAAGGCAATACATACTGAACTCAAATTTGCATTGCTTCACCGATGATGGAAGAAAGTATATATCAAATATTTTAAAGTGACACTCTTTGTTATTCTACAACAGAAGAACAAGGATGAAAATGAACAATAAACAAAAGTTAAGTGCCAGATAGATATAAGAAATAAATTAATTGATTATTTTATAGATGAAACAATTAAGTTTTTATAAAAAAAAACTTTTATATTTGCACAATTTGAAAGAATGGAGAGACACGATTGTTTAATGTAATGCACACTATTTTGACAATTAAAACTGTTTGCTTTAGAAAAGTGGTTTATCATAGTTTCATCAAAAAGTACAAGAACTTTCCGCTGGACTAAATGTGTTAACATAACAGAAACAAGAGAATGCAGACATTTCTGCATTTTTCATTCACGAAAGTTGCGAAGGATTAAACATCATACAATTACATTGAATTGTATCGCGATTCCATACATCGGCAGGAACTCGATAAAATATAAAAGCTCCGTACGGTTATGCACTTTCATGAACTGTCATTCTATGGAGTATCAAACCTTACCCCTTCGACAACATATAAGTCTTCACTCTTGCAAATAACAGAAGTATAAAGCTAGAATAGATTATTCTGCACTTGTTCTTGTGACAATTTATCAAAATTCGAGGAGAAGTGAACAAATACCTATCTAATCCACTTTTAACGCAATCGGGTTCTTTGTTCAATTATTAGGTTGTTGCATATGAATTAGCCGATTTTAATGATAGGTATGTTTGACGTAATTTTTCTGAAAGACAATTATAGCTCCTTGTTTTATTGCAAAATTAAACGGTGTAGTCTACTTATTTCAGGTACTATCTAACATACCAATAAAGTCAATTATTGTGTTAAGCACTAAAATTAATTAAGGTAGAGAATCAGTCTCACTTAAATTCAGTCATTTCCACTACATGCATTAAACGGCGAATTGTTAAGCTAAATTCCTAAATAATCTTCACACAAATGCATCTAAGTTTCTAGTAAAAAATACTATATTGTGATGAAAAGATAACAGCTGAAGGTGTCTTCGAATAGTTGTTTTCAAGTTCAGTATAATTATCTAATGAATATAACATGAATGTAATACCTGTGTTTATTCAATCTTACTTTGTCGAACATATACGCAATGCAACTAAGTACAAAAAATACAATACTATCCTCATTACGTTAAAGTATTAAGTAAAATTGTATTAGAATTCAGCTATTTAATTTTTACATTCTACTTAACTCATAATCCTGCAACAACAATTGAAAGGTAATCAGTTAAATTACGTACAGATACCTGATGGGCAGTGTTATGGGCGAAAGTCATGGGACCTGCCCCCCCACCTGCCAGAGAAAAATTCTAATTACGGCAATGATAATGTTCAATATAACAGCATGCCGGTAATAGAACGATCATTTCATATGAAAGAACCTAATATTTGGAAAAGTGTATTAATAGACCTAAGGAACAAAAAAAAAGTACAACCCAACGACCCGTTCCATACAACTTTTTTTACCCACGGTATAATAAATTTTACAGCTACCCAGAATCCTACAGTTGAACGATTCAAGATATCATGATCACAGAAACATAAAAAAGCGAGAGTAGCGGTGAAGATGCCCATTCAATACGTCAAAGAACAGCTCGAGTGCTCGAGCAGCCATTTGCAAAATTTTTCCTCGAATGCAGAGCGCGCCCGGTTTCTTGTGGACAACGATTCGCAGCGGACAAAATGGACTAGTCAACAGGGAGCGCATCATTACACAAGGTTGCAACGATTACGAGCGTGCCAGTGTGGATATAACGAGCGGCGACCATTTCCGGGGCCGAAAGTTGAGGCTCCGTTTAATACCAGCGGAGGCCTCGGTAAATGAACAAAAAAAAAGAGAAAAAAAGGAAATTGCAGCACACACGATTAAATAATTAATGAACCTCCCGAGTGCCCTTGTTCGCTCTCTCCTCGTAGTACCCTGTGTCTCGGGTGACGCGGTGCATTCGTTACTTGTAGATCAGCTGAAAAGACCGCCGGAAGAACTGGGAACGCCATAAATGTTTCAACGGGACGCGACGAAATTACGTAACTACCCTGCACCGTCGCGATGAGGTTCGATACGCATCGGCAAAGTCCCCATGTCGATGCGCGCCAACCGAACGCGAACGAGTCAATAGGAATTTTATAGGAGACGGGTTCGGGGCGAGTCATCGCCAAGTACTTCCGGATTCCTCTCGTTGGCCCCCGTAATGGCGTCAAAACTGATTTATTGTACACCGCGATACTGTGCATCATTTATGTAATAGTGGGTTTGTACCTTCGTCCCGATTTATAGGGCGTTCCGGTACCCTGAACCTCCATCGATGCAACGAGCGTCACTGAATTTCGAGCGATCGACATCCGTGTACGCCGTCCCACAAGAATTCATTAGAAAGTTCTTGAATTGTGCGGAGCAGATGACACGAAAAGGATAGGTACCCCTGCTGGAATGTTTCGTGTAAAGTATTGTTTTGAAGTGTTAACGCATTCCGTCTGTGTAGTTTGCGTTCCCTAAGTAGGGTTTTAGGAGTTGACGATTTTAAGGTTATAATATACATTGTAGTTCACAGTCTACGCTGACAAGGGAAGTTACTCAAATGTTAAATTAGTTATGGAAAACAATGATTGGAAGTTGTAAGACAACCTATTGAGAACCGAAATAAGTAGCACTCGTTCGGAAAATTTCGTATTGGCCAGAAAAACGGCGTCAAAGTCCATTATAAGCAGTCCTGGAAATGCAGAGAAGTAATTCTTTTTCTATACTTTTCTTGAATTTTTAGGTTTTTTATGCTCCTAAATGAAATATCTGGAAGAGAAAGAAGAAACACGAACATGGGGTACAAATCCGTCCAGTTCACTAATCTGGCAGCGCAGAGGATCCTAAGAAGTTGCCCGATCAACAGTGTGGACACTGATCGAGGTGAACAAAAGGTTCATGTTAGTGTTTGTTGTTTCTCTTTCAGTTATTTCACATCCATGTATCCAATACAACCTGAAAGTAAAAAAAAACTATAAGAGCAAAATTTATATTCGTTTTTTAAACTAATCAGAGATTTGAGGCTTTCACGGCCCGCCATCTACAGTTCTCACTATTGAGGCTTTCGGGTGTAAGCCGTGTCCTTGTGGAATTGTTTTCCCAACGTTTCGCAAGCATATAACAGTATGGGAAAAATCTTGTAAAAACTCGCTGAATTGATATACTCATACGAGTATATTCGTATATACTAATTATACTAAGTATGATCATCATATGTATGATAACATCATACTCAATTCTGATGATTACACTAAGTATACTGGTTGTGAGTGTATTTGGTTAATTACATTGATATAAGAACAGTATCAACTCATACTAAGATAATATACAGCACATCTCCTATTGAATTCTTACTGTCTATCTTCCTATTATGATGTTAACCGAAATATATTAAGAATTGACTGAACTTCATTGATATGTTTTTATTTAGGTAGATATATGTATAGCTTATAAAAGAAGACGTTCAATTTGCTGTAACATGTTGATGATTCAAAGTGATTAAAGCCTATTTTGCTACAACCCTTCTATTCTTATTATTTTCTTCTGCCTTTTAACACACATTTGCGACAATATTCGTTTTAGAAATTGTTACAAGGTTCAATTTCCACAGAAATTTAATTACCAGAATGTCATAGAATGTCTAAATCAAATAGGGCACTGAAACGAGATGTACCGTGATCCGTTACGTCGTGCATTAGGAAAGACGCGAGAATCTCGAGTTAATTTTTTATGTTACGGTTTCAAACTGCCATCGGAAGATATTAATTCTGTAATATTCCAGAAGAGACGATTAATCTCTACACTTTCTTTTTCATTGGATCAAGGTCGGCAAATACGAATTGTATTATGTTGATATATTGCGGAAGTGTTTTCGATTACAGGAGATTGAGAATGTATGGATTACAGAAACGTGACGGCAGACACGTAAAATATCGATGACCGAGCGCGCCTGGAAAATTGCAATGGAGGAAATAGAAGAAACAAGATAATATGTACGTGTGTGCTCGCGGATATGTAAACACATAGGCACATGTGCAACAAGGAAAAAGGAAGGAACGCGAAGCAAATTCGAAAGCAAATGGAAAGTGTTCAACATAAGAAGTGATGAGACTGTGTCAGCGTGGATATACTAACATTGAAATCGGTGAACTCACTAATTGGGAATGGGGATTTTTAGGCTGGGAAAATATGACTACATGTTCAAATGAAGTATTTATTAACATTATGTAGATACATGATAGATCACTCGAAATATTCTTTTATATAACTTTTTAAATTAAAATGTTATAAATACAAGAACAAATAAACTAAATTTTGGTAATGTTTGAAATTTGAATATTACGCGATTCGGCGAAACCAATCCAGACACACACCTGAACACAAAAAAGGCCTCTCGGTGCTCGAGCAGTGTCCTACACCGACAGCCCACAGACTAGAACAGAATAGGAAGAATGCCGGTACTATTCTCGCACGACAATATTGCACGCACATCGCGTCATTGTCATACAGTTCTCTTTGTTGCAACCAGCCAACAAATTCTTATCGAACGCGCATCGCGTTCTCTTTCCGTATTAGTTATTGTATATCGTCAAATAAACGTTCTAAGTATTCGGTCTATCATCGTACTTTCTCGTGCGTGTTCCTTGGACTCGAGCAAGAGTCCACCTTCAGCCTTCACGCTCAGCGCTGAACGATCCCAGCAATTTCAAATCGAAATTTGCGGCAAGCAGCCCGTTTCGAAACAGGTAAAATAGTATCGTTGGTATTTTTTGGTGAAGTTTATGCTGTGTTTTCATCGATTAATTATATTGGATTATAATAATAAGATTTTGTTAAACACTTTGATATGAATACTTTTATTCTGAGCTACGGAACAGATCCATTTTTATATTAAAATTATAACAGTTATATATATATATATAACTGTTATAATTTTAATATCGATACACAACAACGATATCAATATGACAGCGCCACACCTGAGACAACAAAGAACTTCGCGTGCGCCTTGTACCGTGTATATTTGAAATCAACTATACATATGATCTCAAGAGATTTCTATTACACTACAGAAGAAAATGTATCACAAAAGAATAAAGATGGAAGAGAAAAATATTATACGGAACTAAATAAAATATAACAAATAGTGTGAGGCTCAGCTAAATTGTATTTAAGCCTAATATTTGTAGACATAAAAAATAAGATAATACGTGTTGCGTCGCAACAGTTTAGTTTTCTCTTTTAAAACGTTTAACGCTCCGAGCACAGAAACATGGTCACCGGTCCCTATGTCATTTCTGACCCCACACCGATATTCTACTACTACACAGCGACGGCGAGGCTCGAGCTCGAGGCCTTCACCGACACTGTACTAACACAGTGCCAGTATGGCTCGAGCTCGAAACCCTCACCGATATTACTACGCAGTGGCGGTTGCTCGAGCTCGAACTCGAGCCACCGTCACCATGTATACAATATAATGATTAGCTGATTCCACATTACATTTGGATTTTCGTGGTTCTTATTACACTAACTAGAATAAAAATCTCGTGAATTATAAAACAAATTATATTTATTAATCAATACTTCTGCAGCGTCTTGGCCCGGTCGTTCGTAAACAAACATCGGTCGCTATGCGATTTACATGACAGCTCCGTCACTGCGTACGTGTCGCTCTCGAGACCGTGTGTCCCCACTCCTGACTCTGTCACTGTGTGCATGTCGCTCTCGCGAACGCGTGTCCCAGAGCCGTGCTCGGAGGGTTAATTAAACGTCTCTCGATTCGGCCACAATTTACGTTTCGATGAGGGAGTAAACTTGAAACCGCGGAAAAGGGTACAAAAGCACTTGAATTGTGGCGTTTCCTATGGTACACTGCCATAAATTCTTCATGACGACCGATGACATAGTTTAGGTCAGGCAGTTTACGCGCGAAGATCCTAGTTTCTGGAGAAAGTTCGTCGGTCGCCGAATTTTCGTTTCTGTAACCGAACAATGGGGCCTTGTCCTGCACACCCTCTCCAGGAAAAGTGCGCTCAAATCGCAATGGAGGGAAGGTTTTCGGGTCTTTAGGGCAGCGCGAGCTTACCTATTGTCAGAATCGATCGAGAAGTAGAACTAACATTAACTTGCACTTTCCTCTGTTTCTTTATATATACAAGGTGTCAATTTTAAATTGAGTATGGAAATTATTTCTGCCACTATCGAAGGTAAAAAAATAATTAAATGGTATACAGTTAATGTAGTTTAAAATAGTTTAATGTAGTTAAGTACAATATATACGGTGATTCGGTTTATTGAGTGTGAGAAATGGACAACACTTGCGTATGCAATATTTTATGGTATCGACGTTGTGCTCTAACAAGTATAATCTTTTACGGGAGTGCCTTATACAGAGTCGATAATTATGGCTTAATCTTTGCGAGGGAACGAATTGCTCTAGCTAGTTAATGAAACTGATGTATGTGATATAGGTGCTAAGGTTTAGGAGAATCTTCTTTCTAGGGAAGATTTTTCTTTCTAGCGATGTGTCCTTCCTCTCTGCACTGGAGACATCGTTTGGATCGATCCTCTCCTATGCAACTTCTGCCCATATGCCCATAGTTAAGGCATCGAAAGCATCGCACAAGGGTGCTAGGTTTTTTTTCTCGAATGCGGCTGTAGAGCCATTCTATACGCAACTTCTCCATACCCAAGGCTTTCGAGGCAGTTCTTGCCGGCAGTGCAACCACTACCGTCTGCGTACTGCCGTAGGCACGTCTCATGGATTTGATCGCAGCTGTCGTGATACTGAAGTCCTCCAGGTGCAGCACCAGAGCCATCGCGACATCTTCTTTTGTCATGATCTCTGGATGCGCAATCGTACTTCAGCACCCTCTCCTAGGAATGCTTGCGCCGATGTTCGGAGCTCGTCCATACTTTTCTCGGCTTCACGATCGAGTTGTAGATCCCCAGCCACGTTCATTCTGATCTTGGAGATGCTGCTTCCAAGGCTGTTCAGCGCTGCGTCTCCCTTCATATTCCGCAGGATATCCGCGTTGGTGGCGCTGCCTGTCGCCCTGATGATTAGTGGGGCTGACATCGCCATCTTAGTACGCGGCTTTTCATGCGTCTTTTGTCTCCCTGCTCCTCCTTCTTTTTCTTTTTCTTCCTCTTCTTCTTCTTCACTTCCTGCCAGTCCGTGGAAGTCAGAGCAGTACACCCACGTACGCACTATGTGCAAAAAATCCCACCACATTCCACCCCGTGTTAACCATGCACCCAACAGCTCACCACACACCACCCAGTGTTAACCATGTTTTCACATCCATGTGTTCACAAGACAGACAGGATGTGCTCTGGGGCCCGATGAAGAAATTTTTTTTCCTGTTTTTGTAGATATTAATCACTAAACTTACGTTTTATGGGATGATGGGTGCGTGTTTAGCATTTGGTGGTGTGTTTTTAACCAACTCCGATAGACACATAATACCAGTTATAAATCTAAGTGTAAGAAAAGTTTTTTGTGAATAACTTGGAATCTAAGACCGAGCGGCAGTAGCATGTAAAGGAAGAAGTTTTTTTTCAACATGATGTCCATGACAACATATGTCAAGGTTATTGGTATCGGCGAGGATGGCAGACTTCTAAATAATTACCGTAAAAGTTTGTCAAAAATGTAGAATAAACTTTTTTTATTCGATAATCGATACCTTGTTCTCGAGATACTCAATTTGTAAAATTTATCTAGCGTGTATGTATTCGTGCTTACAATAAGTAGAAACGAAATTTAGTGAAAAGGCGTTGTACCTAAATCGTATTCAACTGCACGCGTATTCGGCAGAGTTTCTAATTCTCAAGAATGTAGTAGCATACGAAACTATTTTATCTGATGTTTTTTTACTTATTTTTGCATGTGGAATAACAACCTTTCAGGTTGTACCACCAATTCGGCGACACTCTGTATACTTACAATTCTCCTAAATCTGTAAGTTCTCAAGTTACAACGTATATTTTCAAAATAACACACAGTCACTCGGAGCTCAAGCGTAAGGACGAAGCACCCGTCAGAAATTTTTACCGGTAATTCGTGTCCTGGGAAATATAAAAGAAATGCGTCTTTCGAACTGTTTAATGTACAAGTCTGTTGTAGAAAAGTTTTTGGCGGCAGCTTGTCTCGTGATTCATGGTGTATCTTGTAAATTAGATGCAACCCGTTGTTAACGAGCGAAAGATCGCGGAAACTTGGGAGGGCGTAATTTCCGTCTCATAGACTTTGCTAGTCAGCGACAGTTACTTACAAACAGATAATTTTTCGTCCTCGCCGTGGCGTATTACACGGTTGATTAATAATTCACCGGTCGATACGGTGCCATCGATAAATGAAAGCGTATCGGGACAGACAACTAATTAAGCAACGTAATAAACGTTTCGCGCCTTGCATTAATTATGCGATCCCGTTGACGTGATAACGCGGCTCTGGCATAATGAATGTAAAACTGTTCATTATACCGGGGAATTTGAAATGGGAGAGTCAATAACGGCACGTAAAGAGTGCCGCCGTTTTTGCGACCGCATATTAAATTTGAAATGATATGGAAGAAGATAAGTAGACGGTTTTGCTTCTTCCATTAAGTCGGATTTTGGACTATTACTAATAATTGGCATTGAAGGTATGAATAAGTGCATACGTAAAATGAAACAATGAGAGTTTAAAAAGATGTACATAGGAAGAAAAGTAGATGTGGGAACCTCACAATATATTGGGTCTATTACTCTGTTCAATTGTCAATTAACACTTAGCCAACCGAATGAGAAAATCTCCCCACGTTAAAGTAAGTCGCTGCATGACCGACTAGGGAGATCTCCCACTTTTTCCTTAGCAACGCGTTGCTTTTCATTTTGTACATAAACTTATCTGTTCCGAACGTTACCATACTTTAAAAAAATACTGAAACATGTAATTCATTTTTAATTGTGATTAAATTATGTAACTTATTCCTAATTTTACGTTTTGCATAAACTTCAAAAATTACTTAATTATGTTATTTATTTTTAATTTCATGTTTTGTATAAACTATATGCAATAGCTCATCATTACAACAAATATGATTTATCTGTCTAAATCATTTTTATATGTTTTTTGTATCTTTCAAGTAGTGAAGATTAGTCTGTGTTACTTCCGGAAAATACGCGGTAAACTGTTACAAGGTGATCTGTGACAGAAAGAATAAAATAATAATACGCAATGTAATTTACTTAAATTTCACTTCTATTAAACTGAAATTGAAAATGTTTATCGTAACATAACTTATGTATGTGCTTCACTATTACTGATTACTTCTGCTTATGTAACATTGCTATTTGTATTTCTCGCATTGTTACTAACATGGTATTACTCGTTTTCGACACTAGCCTAATATAAATTGTTACTTAAAAGATAAGATCGCTGGAACAGTGATACGAATGTACCATGTTCACCACTGCTGGAAATATGAAGTAATAGACAGTTCCAACAATGTCCACAATACAGTTTCGACATATATCTTATGAACTTTTAAATTTTATGTTTTGCAAATAAAGTCTTTTATAAGAAAGGTGTCTTTCTGCATTCTGAACTCATTTTTCCATGCAAAATTACCCCCTTAAGGGTTACCACTAATTCAGAAAAAACTGTGTAATTTTCAATTAATTCTAATGCGGTTTAAATAGTTGTTTACATTAGATAGGATGCATAATAGTATTCCCATTACAGGGGTCTCGCGATTATTGTCCCGAACTCGGGTCCGCGCAGGGACTATAATCGTGGACCACGCGAAACGCTTCTGACCCTCGTGAATACGTTTTTGGCCCGAAGCTCGAGTCTCGGCAACTCGTCTTTGTAGTATTCCGAACGAGAAAAGGACAAACCAGTGAAAAACCGAGAGAAAGCTTCTTCTCCCACTCGACTCGGCTGCGTGGCCCGCCTGCTATGCTCTCGCCGACCAATGATTACATTATAACCGACCACACAGTCCGATTGTGTGTGTACCGTTTCGGCCAATAATAAAAATTCGTGTGACTGAAGGTGATCTAGCTACATTTTATTCGTCGCTGACGATTGAACGCTTCGACTAATCGTGTTGAAAATACAGCACTGAAACTTGCAATAGGTGCATTTCATACAAGCCCCATAATTAAGGTTCTACTAGAATCAGGTGAAATGCCCCTAGAAGATAGAAGACACTTGCTTACCTTAAATTTTTCTGCGTCTGTAGCTACATCACCAAAAAGTGCGGTCTACACCAATACCTGCTCTACCAAGAATTTAAAATATTACGACTTCCATCCCCATTCACCTAAACTGCTATAGTATGTCCTAAATCAAACATTAAAGAAATCCAACATCACCTTCTCATCTACTTATTAAAGGAAACCCTACAATTTCCCACCTTGGCACGAAATTAAGATAGAAACCAATATGCAATTTGAGCAGTACCCTAAAGATCTAACGAACCTCACTAACCTCCAATCCCTCCATCTCGAGGTCGACAACAAAAATCCCAACTCATGCAACATATGTACAGACGGATCTAAAACAGAGAATAGCACAGGCTGTTCTGTAATATCACCCACTAATACTATTTACGTTCGATTGAATGACATATCTTCAGTTTTCTATAGCGAATTACTAACACTAAACAAGGCACTAGAATTTATTAATAGGTCACCTTTTAGAAGGTATAACATTCTCTCCGACTCAAAAAGTGCCATCATGACAATCACATATATGACGTCTTCAAATTCACTAATTCAAGAAATCCAAGAACAGTATCATACAGCAAGAATAAAGAGAAGATCTGTAACAATTCATTGGATACCGTCGCATGTGGGCATCAAAGGCAATGAAGATGCCGACAAAGCAGCTGAACAAGCAGCTTATTCCTCCGAAGAAAGGCCTAGTTTCCAAAATGTTATGTGGTAGTGATTTAAAAAAGCATCTAAACTCCATATACAAAAAGCAGACTAAGCAAACACTAGTAGATAAGTATATCTGAAAAATCTTAATCGCACCACCTAAGCACTAATTGGTATTCAGAATAAGCCACACTGTTTTAACACACTCACATTTACTAAATAATCAGGAACCACGAACATGTGAACGATGTAAAACACCGATCATCATTAATCATATGTTACTAGAATGCATAAAGTACGATCGTGCTAGAAGAATCTCAAAGTTACTTAAAGATACAACAACTATCCAAGTCGGATGAATATCTATAAAACCTCACTCAATTCCTACAGATCGCAAAACTATACCAGAGCCTATGACTCAATGTATAATAGTAACCAACGAACAGAAAGGAATATGTATGAGTTCTCTACTCAGACGGTATAAATAAATGTACCTTGGCTGTAAAAGCAACGTTAAAAATGTAAATAACAAAATTTTTTAAAAATAAAGATACTGCTTACAAACGATTCGTCAAGCAAGACGAAAGCATTTTTAAATTTGTTCACCTGAACAATGTAACAGGTAATTCTTCACATTATATATTACATTTGTTTTGTAGTTTAACCAAATTTTTTATATATTTATGACCAAGCGACAGTCAGAATTTTGTCTAATCGGAATTAATCAAAAAGTTTGTAATTGCGTGATTAGTATCCAAGAACACACGGAAAAAAATCAAACATTATACATATGACAACGGGGTGCCTATTGAACGATATTATCGGTGTCGATTACGCGTAGCTACGGCTCTGAAGAGACCAGGCTGCGTGGTTTCGTGACGAGATGTTCTATATGCCAAAAGAAACATTGGAATCCACTCGTCCCAATCTCTCTGATGTTCTGAAACAAACTGAGACAAATATTGTAACAAAGTTCGAATGATCCGCTGTACGAGTCCATCCGACTGAAGGTGTAATGGAGTTGTTCTCATCTTCTTAATCCCCAACATCTTCATAAGTTCCTTGAAAATATTGGACTCATAACTCCGACCCTGGTCAGAATGTAACTCCAACGTTACTCCATGACGACTGATCACTTGCTGCAACAGGGCTCTCGCTATGGTCGTCGCTTGCTGATTTGGTAGTGGAATCACCTACGACCACTTAAAAAAGTAGTCTACCACAACCAGCGCATACCTGTTCCCGGCCGAAGATTTTGGCAAAAGTCCTACAACGTCGAGCGCTATCCTCTCAAAAGGAGCTCCTACATTAGAAACCTTCAGGATTCCTCTACCCTTTTCCTTAGGGCCCTTCTTCGCCGAACTGGAATAACATTTTTGACACAATTCCTCAATATCCCCGCGATGATCCAGCCAGAAAAACCTTTGTTGAACTTTGGCCAATGTCTCTTCGATTCCAAAATGTCCACCCGATGGTGCATCATGATATTCACGAAAAATTTCTTCAATCTTACTCTTCGGTACCACGAGAAGCCAAGATTTCCGTTTGTAGATTCCCATTTTCTGTATAATAAACCTTTTCTTACTTCCGAAGAATCCCAAAGTTTCCAGAAATAGTTCATTGCAGGTGAAAAAGATGAAATTTCTTGCCACGTTGGTACAATTCCTTCAACTTTGTTCAAAAGTAAGAAATTTATTTCTTTATCTTCCTCTTGAACTTTTCGCCAATCTTCCAAATTACTATTTTTGCAAATTGTTCTTAGGATACATTGTTCATTTTGATATTAGCAGCGTTTACATTGTGCAGTTTCGCACGGTCTCCTCGAAACACTATCTGCATTTCCATGTATCCTTCCTTTCCGATGTTTGATTTCAAAATTATATTTTTGTAACCGTTCAATCCAACGAGCCGTTTGACCTTCTGGATTTTTGAAAGATAAGAACCAATTCAAAGCGGCATGATCTGTCCTGACCATGAATTTGTGTCCATAAAGATAATGATGGAAGTGTTCTATGAACATGAAGAAGTTACATTTATTCTGCAATATTAAACAGGGTTCGCTTATTCATACTTTTCCATTCTATTTAATTACCACAAAAATATCACTAAAATTCGCTTTTCATCGTCCCAAAATAATAACCCCAACCTACCGATATACAGACGGTTCGTTTTCAAGCACGGGTCCATGTCAAATCAACTCCATTGAAATGTGTACCGTCACAATATACGCTTCATTATGCCTTTAGTTTTCTTCTTTTCATTCCATTCGATGCCAAACATGTCCGCTGAATCGAATATTTATCGAACATACAATTTATATATTACAATAATTATGGATTACTCATCACTTTTACAGCACAGTGCTCATGTGTCATAATATAAAAAATACAGAACGTCCATTGTATTTTAAAACATCAGTCTTCTACAAAAGCGTTAATCTTCTAAAATGTAACATGCAATGTACGAAAAATACAATTTAAAATGTAGGTTTATTAAATACGTTGGATTTTGTTATGGAACTTGTAAATTAATATTATCTACCTTTTCCAATTGACGCCATTATTGTTAGAAAAGTACATTATTGAAAGTAAATTGCCTACTTTGAAAGTTATAGTTACAATGCAATATTAATTGCAGTTCTTTTATTAAGTAATTTCTACTGAAACAATATGAAATTCGAGTTTGGCTTAAAATTTACAACGTAAATACACAATCATTCTAGTCGAATTTCATCGAAACCATCTGTTACCAAATTGCTCGGTACACAGGTACAGCATAGACTTGTTCAGTGCACTATCCGAAAGGTTCATTGCTCGATCAGTAGATCACGAAACAGGAAAAGTGATCACCTCGTTATTACGTTTTATTATAGTACGTCAATTTATGCAAATTTTACAGCCGCAGCACACTATTCTTAGCAAGGCAATCCTAATTATTCACGCAATTAATCATGCTCTAGAACAATACCAAAATTCGTACTACATTTACCGAATAACAAGATTTAATGGCTCGTATTATTACGAACCTTGTAAATACATGCGGCGAAGAGAGGTTAAACAGGGGCGGGGGAGGCTGTTGGGGGCGGGACGCATATCTTTACCCCGTGAAACGGTTAAAGGATCCACGAACGAACGGGCTTCGGGGATTATACGGGGTTTAATAAATCGCAGATTTTTACGAAATGTGTGTACATTTACGACGTTTGCCCAGCCAGCCGTAACCGCGACATTTCAACCGACTGCCCCCCTCCTAGCAGCCAACAACAAGTACCCTCAGTTGTTACGGAGCAAAAGATCATGCACGGGGGTTCTACGATGCTTCGTTACGATAATTCGCGTCGTTATTTGCCGTCCCAGCACTTCAACCGCCGCCCCGGCAATGTAAACGATGAACCGCCCTTTTCATCGTTCCTGCGGAACCAGAAGGGATCCATAGAAGCGTTTTTCACAGCAAATATTTGCCGTCCCCAGGCCCGGTAAATATTGTTCTGCCCCGTGCCGCAACCGACAGCCGGACTTTTTCATTCTTTGTATTAAGTGATATTCCTAGAAGATGCGTGAATTCTATCAATTTTTCAATTTGTGCATTACCCGTTGCATTCTGCTTCTTTCTTGTATGGGTCATTCTTCGGCATATCGATCGTATTATGAACGACCTGTCAAAAATTTTGATGATATTGAAACATGATGTAATCTACGCGAAATTGGAGGGTTCTGAGTCAGCATTTTACTTGTTTCCAAATAGTTTCGGAAATGTTAGAAGTTGAGGATTACAATTTTTCACGGAAATGAGATGCACAGAATAATTTAGATTTTCGTAATTATTAGTCGTAAGCGTTTGATTATTTATGTGTAGCTTACTCGTAATGGACTAACCTTTTCAAGGAAGTATCGTACATAAATAGACTGCGGATTGTGATTATGAAAATAAAAGTTTTTATCGATTGGTTTATAGAAACTATGATCAAATAAAGATCCGTTCATTTCACTAAGGAATCCAAAAGGTTCCAAAGTACAGAAAAATGGCGGTAAACATTATCAACCTTTTCACTGTGTTCAATTTGAACCATCGAGTATGCCATAAATGCATAAAATCCGCTGTCTATAAATGATATTTGTGTTGAGAACAGCATAAATGAATTTACAGGGCTTTATTAAGGGGTCATTCTACTTTGACGGCCGAGAAAGTAAAGCTATCTTTAGGAACTTTTTCTTCAGTAAATACAATATGTAATCAAATGCATCTTGTTAGTATTTATTGAATTATTTATAAATAAAATAGAAAAAGTTGCAAAAATATTTTTGACGTATTTTCTTTTGTTTTTTTTCAATATGAAAGTGACATCTCAGAAAAAGGGTACCTCCACGGGGCAGGTGATTTCTTAGCTCAAGCTCGTCTCAAACAAAAAATTTAAGAACATCCTTAATTAGTATGAGTGTCGCTATCACAAGGACCACAGTAATGTTTATACCTTTAATTTATCATAACTGTAGCATAACAAAATCGCCGAAAAAGTGCTTTCCTTTAATTGTTTTCATGGCATCCGTGCCATTTTATTAATTTGTAAGATAAATTATTTATTGTGGTTCCTGCGACATTCATACTAATTAAGAATCTTCTTGAAGTTTTTATTTCAGATAAATCTGACTGAACTGAGAAATTACCTGCGCCATGGAGATATTCTTTTTTGGAGATATCACTTTCATGTTAGCAGAAACTGAAAGCAGAATATAATAAAATTATATTTGCAATGTTTTAATATTATTTATAAATAGTTCAATAAATACTAACGAGGTGAATTTGATAAGATATTGTATTTACTGAGAAAAACATCCTAAAACACAGCTTAAGCCCCCTCTAGCGGCCCGAAAAGAAAGATATTTAAGATTTATTTTAAAGAATGCAGAGAAGATATGATAAAAAAAATTCCTGGCCTTTATTTATTATACATTCACGTAAATAAAAAGAAAGTTTTTTGAATATTCGTGCAGCGTGGCAAATTGTAGATGATGCTAATCGTGTTGATCGAAAATTGCATTGTAAAATCGGTGCCCATGATACCTAGATGTGGAGTAGTCCGAAATCAAAATGTCAAAAAGATTATTAAATGTTACTCCAACGTTTATCATACGACTTCTCATGAAGTCGAAAAAATGACATGGCCGCATTTGGTATTAATTTTAACAAAGATATGAACAAAAAGGAGCAAATTTTACATATATTATTGTGAATAACAAAAGAATCTAAACATTTTTAGTAGTAGGTTATACGATAGCTGATAGAATTATAACAAGAATGCTATAAGAATTTTTTATATCGGTTAATAACTATTTAGGTACGTTATGATGGGCACCGTTTGTATACAGTGCAATTTCGGATCAATACGATGAACACCACCTACAATGCAGGAATATTGAAACAAGAATTTTTTTTATTTACCTGAATGTATAATAAATACAGTCCAAGAAGCTTCTTATCCATATTTTCTTTGCTTTCTTCAAAAATAATTCTTAAATATCACCTTTTTTCGGGTCGCTATAGAGCAAGCATGTCAAACACGCGGCCCGCGGGCCGCATGCGGCCCGCCA
>NW_015374166.1:0-60957 GCF_001272555.1 Dufourea novaeangliae | reverse complement strand
ATGCACTTATGGAAGTTTTGAAGAAGTATAAGTTACCATTGGAAAAGTTCGTTTGTCTTGCAACTGATGGTGCACCTACCATGACCGGTATTACTAAAGGAGCTGTTGCAAGATTAAAAGAAACATGCAAACAGCATGGTAATAATAATTTTGAACATTTTCATTGTATTATTCACCAGCAAGTACTGTGCTCCAAAGTTTTAAATATCGGACATGTTTTAAAAATAGTCACCAAAATTGTAAATTATAGCCTTAAAATTGTAAATAAAACCGTTTTCATGTAGAATATTCCAACAATTGATGCGAATAAAACAAATCTCATCTGGGAAAAAATCAACAAATCTCACTTCAGTCTAATGTCGTTCATCGACGAGAAAACAATTCGACGCGTACGGCAAATTTGGTACCTTATTATAGTTTTTAATTCCATGCGGTAGTTTCTTATTTGTGTTTAGTGTGTGGCGCACTGTGTGTGGTGCATTGTGTGTGTGCGCGCGCGTGCGAAAGGATGTGTGTGTGCGTGGGCGTGTCGAGCGTGCGCGTGTTTCTTTTTTTGCGAGGGTGAGCGGAATATGTTCCAAAGACTCCACGAGCCCGTGCTCTGTGGGTGTGGGATTTGCACCCACTAAGAAAGGTCTCCCTTGACACATTCTCTTTCCTGTGTGTCCCGCGGAACCTCCGCCAGGCATTACTTCGCGGGCAGGATTGCTATTACAGCAACATCTTTCTTCGCACTACCCTAGCGCGCGTTTACTATTCCATCCCTTGAGGCGTAGTCGTTTGAGAACAATTACGCTGTCATAGCGATGGCAAAAAAAGAAAACGTGCTCCGCGTCTTCTTCAAGTGGACACGCAAAACTGTCGTCCCGTTTGAAACGATATTGGTACGCCTTAAAGCAACCGTGTCCCGTCAAGAGTTGCGTGAAGTAGTAGTCTACCCCGCCGAGTTGTCGATCCAGCCGCGGATTCAATACAGGGATCAGACGGTGTGATCACCTCCCAACTAGGGACAAATCCAAACAGCTTTGCCACTGTACTCCTGACATAGCTCTCTCTTCGCATGTATGTGGCCGTGCTCAATGCTTCGACCCAGGTAGGTGCTGCGTGCAGTAGGATCGAGGTTGCAACGCTCACGAGTAGGGCTCTTCTGCCCCGTTTGGGCACAAGGATGTTCGTTGGCCCCAAGCCCTCTTTTCGCTGGTGCACATTAGATAAACTCAAAAACGAAGCCTGTCGTCCAACCGAACCGTCACCTACCTCAGTGATTCCCCCGACGTCATTTTGCGCTCACTGACCGAAAGGGTAACGATTTCCCTACACTTCCTGCCGGTGATGAGCACCGCCTCGGTCTTTTCGTCCGTGAGTTGCAGTCCAACCGATGCCACCAAAGTGTGACAGCGATCGCCACGTTCTGTACGATTTGTACGATCTCTTCCAGGATCTTCGCCACCACCACGATGACAATGTCGTTGGCAAACGCGATGGTCTCCGCCTCCTCTGGCATTTGAAGCCTGAGTACCTCGTCATACAACACGTTCCACAGCGGCGGACCAAGCACGGAGCTTCGCGCGACGTCTTCCGTGACCTTGTAGTTTCTCGGTTCGTCGTCAGTACTGTAGATCAGGATCCTGTCTTTGAAGTAATCTCCAACGATTCTCTTTACGTATTCCGGGGCACCCATTTAACGGAAGGCCTCCATGATGCAGCTCCACTTCGCGGCGTTGAGCGTCACGACTACGCAATATCGTTTAGATCCTCTCTTCCACCTCTTTCCTGCGATCGCCTTTCTTTAGGTGTTAACAATCAAATTAACCAAGTTGGTAGTCGGACAGACTTTTCTCTCGTTTGGTGCATTTCTCTAGCCGGTCACACATGATCCGCTCCAATATCATCCCCGCCGTGTCCAGAAGGTAGATTAGAGGATATGACGAAGGATCCTTCGGTGGCTTCTTGCCCTTTAGTAGCAGTACCAGCTTCTGCTTGCTCCAGCACTGTGGGAAGACATCGCCCTTCAGACAGGAGTTGACCCCTCACAGGCAAACTCGGCTTTCGCTAGGAGAAAAAGTGGCGTAGGTAAAGAGACTTCCACCATTTGGTTTCGGAAGTTTCTGAAATTTATATGAAATTAGCATGCATTTGAACATTTATTTCAGTACTTGAAATAAATTTACCAATTGGTAGGAGTCCCTTTTCCTACGTCACTTTTTACCCTAGTGGAATCCGAGTTTGCTCGTGGGTGTACACGTCCAGAAATAATTCCGGGCGCACCTTGATCGCTGTCTTTAAAGCGATGTTCGGGACGGTGTCAGGCCCAGGTGCCTTCCCATCCCCTATCTTCCAACGGGCCTTAAGCGTCTCCTGGTTGGTGACAGATGGTATGTCCTGCTTCCTGACGCTGACTCCAAGGCGCCGCCGCTGGCTTCCAGTTGCCATGGAAATAGTGTAGCGACTATCTTGCGCAGCAGATCCGGGTAGGTCGGCCACGGCATGGTACGACCTTTCAGCCTAGTCATGACCGTGCGATACGGTCTACGCCAAGGGTTGCTATTGACCTGAATGCACAAATTCCACTTATGCTGGTGTAGGAGCTACTGATAATGGGATTTTCCCCTCGCGCGTTGAGACAACCTTCTAGAGTTCTGGCATTTCTTCCAAAGTTCCTCCAGCTCTTCCATCAGTAGACAGGTGGGCGCTGGCAGTTCGCAGAAATCCTGGGCATCGCCACGTCGCAAGCCCTGGTCACATGCGCCATCAACTGATGTGCCTTGTCCTCTAGTGTTCCCACTAGATTCACCTCATCCTACATTGCTAGGCGGAACAAGTCCTCATCGAACGGTCCCACCTTCCACTTCCTGATTAGACAGGTTCTTGGTCTCTTTCTTCTGCGTTTAGGTCCGTGCACCCCCATTATGGTTTGGTGGTCGCTATGCGTGTAGGTATCGCAAATGTGCCACATAATGCATCTGGTGACCGAGCATTTACTGGCGAAGGTCATATTGGCTATCAATGACCTATCTACTTTGAAGAATGTAGGCTCGATTCCTGTGTTAAGGAGGACAAGGCCCAGCGCTGCAAAGGACTCGAGTAGAAACTCAACTCTTCTGTTCGTCCGTCGACTACCCCACTCGGTTGCCCATGTATTGAAGTCTCCGGCGACGATGAAGGGACTTCGGATTCTCGCCGCGTTAGTTAATGTGTCGATCAGGTTTTTGAACTCGCCGATCGACGCAGTTGGTGGGGCATAACAGCTAAATATATATACATACGTCATCAACCTTTATCCACGTAGCCCTGCGATTTGTCCTGCATCCTCGACTAGATGGAATGTCTGCCGCAAGTCCAAACGACAGCCTGACTGTAGTCTCCGAAGTCCAGATGTCCAAGTGGATGTCGCTATACTGTTCGCAAAGGACGACGACGTCGATCTGCTGGTCCCGAACAGTCTACCGCAGTAGGTCTTGCGCTGCCTTGCAATGATTGAGGTTTAACTGTCGTAGCCTGATCTTCTGCTTTTAGCCCTTTCCGCCTCCCATGCACTCTGGACATTTGCTACTACCGGTGAAGTAGTTGGTAACTTGTGAGCCCTTTTCCCAGCACAGCATGAACACAGGATCCCTCGAACAGGATCTGGCGTTGTGTCCTTCCTCTCCGTATTGGAGTCATCGTTTGAATCGATCCTTTCCTGTGCAGTTAATGCCCATATGCCCATAGTAAAGATATTATATCCTGTATTTTCACAACCTCTTTTAATTGCACATTTTTATCTTATCACCTTTAAACGCAAAGAACGAGCGAAAACTATCAATTCAGCGACACGTGGAAGCAACGGGCGTGGTCGTCCGTCCTCGAGACGCAGACGCAAATGTCAACGATTCTAAAACTCTGCCTCGGCGACTCGATGACCGCAAATCATAGCCTCTTGCTACCCCGAACCTTCCACGTTATCTAATAAAGGAAGGGGGGAAGAACCTATAAAAGGATTGTTCAAAACCGGGGAATGGGCTTCTTCTTGTCTCTGTGAACAAACTTAGCTTGAAACGAGTCTAATTAGAAACTCTCTTAGTTTAAACTCTCTCTTGATTTCGGCTCGTATGTCATTCTTCAACGGCTTGTTCGTTCGCTCTTTGACAGTCGCGCTCCACCCCAATCTCTAACACGCGACAGTGAGCTGAGCGATAACGGTCATTCAGCTGTTCAGTTTCGGGTTCCGCGACGATCTCTCTTTCTTGTGCGATGCGACCTCGCAATTACGCGCGGCCCTTTGAAGGACCCGAAATCCCGACCGAACCGAGCAAAAGCGACACGAATCGATCATTCATCATCATCATCATTGGTATGTTGAGACTTACTTGCATCTTTTATTTATTGGATTGTTAGAATATTTCTTTGTTATTATCATAAACGAGAGTGATTTTCTATCCCTCCCGTTCCATATCCAAACTGCGTACTTCACCGGTAAGTTTAGATAGGGCGTACTTTAGCACCTTAAAAGAGCCGGGACCCGAAATTATAAATAAAGTAACAACTGCAACGCGGGACGTAACAAAGGTATCGGAATCATCGCACAAGGATGCTAGGTTTTTTTCTCAAACGCAGCTGTAGACCCATCCTATTCGCAGCTTCTCCATACCGAAGGCTTTCGAGGTAGTTTTGGCCGGCAGTGCAACCACTGCCGTCTGCGTACTGCCGTATGCCCGCCTCAGGGAGTTCACCGCAGTTGTGATGCTAGAGTCCTCCAGATGCTGCGCCAAAGCCACGGCGACGTCTTTTTTCGTTGTGATCTCGACCAAATCTTTCAACACAAGAAGGGTCTCCTGAGTGCGCGATCTTACTTCCGCAGCCTCGCCTAGGAATACTTCCGCGGATTTCCTGCTGCCCTGACAACCAGTGCACCTGGCATCGCCATTTTAGGACACGGGTTATCCTGCGTCTTGCTCGTGTCTCCCTGTTCCTCTTTCTTTTTCTTCATCTTCTTCTTCGCTACCTGCCACTCCAGGGAGGCAGGTGTAGGAACTGGCTTCCTCAGTGTTGCCGGTATGGCTGCAGCGGCACTCCTGCCTGATGCTGGGCTTTTGACTTTGGCCTTTATACACTTGATCACCCTCGACTCCTTTGGCGAGAGACAGACCCTACTTAGTTTTTTCTTGGTCATGCACGCTTTCAGACCCGGTGTGGTCTGGGTGAACTTGAATCGCTGTGGGGATGACCTCGTTTTCTTCTCGGCGACTATGGTCTGTTTTTCGAAAGATGATGCCTGGGAGGTAGGCCCGAGTTTTCGCGGTGTTGCCGCGATCGCGAGACACCTACGGCACTTGTGTCTCTCTCACTCTTCGCGTCTTAGCCAATGACGTGCGACCGTCGACGTGAGTCCTCGCCTACGGTCGTCTGTCTCCATCACACGTATTACAAACCTCTCGAGAAGGACCTACCTACAATCTCAAAGAGTGGGGACTGCGTTCGGCACGTGGCCGTCAATCATCTATTGTCTGGAAATGGCGGAGAATGTTGACGAGACGCAGAACGTTTTCACACGTCAAAAGTTAAAATACATGAATAAGAAAAAGTTTATTTCTCTTCAAAGAATATATTGTACCCAAATATTGAGCAACATATTAAAAGGGGATTACATTAATACGTAGGTTATTAAGCGCTACACGTGTAAATCGCAGGGTAAAGAAGGAAGTTGGTTTACCGAGCGTCTGAGCGAGAGGCTCTCGTGCCGAAGTGCTGAAGGTTGGAAAGAGACACACAGTGGCAATGAGACCGTCACAACGTCGCACGAAATACGTAGCTCACGTTGGTTCCCCGCCAGGCCACGCGCCGAGGCAGGCCAACCTCCCAGGCATCATCTTTCGAAAAACAGACCATAGTGATCCTATCCGTTCGAACAGTGCTCTGCAGGATGCGACTAGGCTGCGAATCTCTATATGCACATTGGATTTGCCATTGATAAAGGAGGCGAGCTCTCCTGGCTTGGCACCAAGTTTCTCCAATGGCTTACTCGCTTCACGTGTGAATAATTGAAGGCAAATTTTTGTAAAAGGAAATTAACCTTCTTTACTTGACAATCCGTAACGCGCATTTTGATAGACCCTTGTGGATTTTGGCAAGCGGACAAGTTTAGACAAAATTATTGCAGTACTGTGTGGCATCATATGTGTGTTGTTACATTCCCAACACCGCAACTCTTGATTTAAACTCTATTTTCGTTTTTAAAGCCTCGTTGAAATAACAAGGTGATGTCGAAATGATCGCGGTTTGACGATAGCAATCAGGAATGAGTCGTGTTACAACTACTAGACGGTTGAATTCGATGTTGCGTTGTATAAATTGAGACACCCGGGTAGTGATAAAGCGATTAAAAATATACAAAAATATATAATATTACTAAGCAATACGTAAATTATTTACTAAATGGAAAGGGAATAGTGAGTTTTTGTGTGTTTATCCTTCACAATGGAATGTATATGACTATTTGGACACATTAACCATTAGATACATATTACAATCAAATATATTTCCAGAAGAAAATGTGTGTAACCTCAAAATTGTTAGAAATTCTTCGTTAGTTTCAAAGACATCTTGTCCAGATTCCTTCTATTCAATTTATAGCCTATAAATTCTATTGTTCATATCAAGCAACCATTCGTTCAGTCAGAGTTCCGGTCAACGTACAAACAGTATAACAAGGACTTTACTATGATCGTTGGTTTCCTTATTAACGAATAGTTAACTAAACATCACAGGCTGCAAATACAGTTCACTGATTAATGGGGCAACATATGTCCCGAGCGACAAGAATCATTGGAGTGCTGTGAACATCAGCTACACTTGTACCTGACGTACGCTAGCTAGACGGTTGTGTTCCATCTGAATGCGGTGACTTCGCGAATATTTTTCATCGTGTACGCCAACAGATTTCTATAGCCGGAAAGAAATATGCTAGAGAAGGAGATAAGTGGAAAAAATTTAATATGAGAAGAAACCGTGTAACGGAGGGAAAACTTGCCGTACATATATGGGCAATGCGAGCCGTGCACCGCGCCACTCCATCGATCTGTTCTATCAAATACGTTATATACAGGTGGAAGAGGGGGCGGCAGGGGGAGGCATCGGTGAATGAAATAAGTTATGTTTGCTACATATTCCAGCCGCGTGTGGAAATAATAAGTAAGGAGTATATTCTGGCGGAAGATGCAGGAAGTTAAGTAGCAGCCGCGTATCGACAAGAATACCTGCACCGCAAATACGAAGCCCAGTTTCTCCGAGGTAGGTATTGAAATTTAATTTGTATCGAGTCAAACGGAATGGCAAACAAAATTGCTGGTGCATTCGCCGATACGCATTGAACATTTCGTAAGTCGAAGCAAGTTGAAGCCGAAGGCAAAACAAAATTCAGTTAAAGGTGAAATAAGTATTGGCCGAACTTGCAGCTACGTGAATTAAAGTGTAAACGACGATGAACTAGTTTTGTCACCGAGGCTTTTCTTTAAACATCGTACCGATGATATAACCGCAAAGGTAGGCAGTGATTCAAGATGAATGTGGATTGAACATTTTTCAAGCATATTTTTAATAAGAAAAATACCTTTATGTTCCACGAAAAAGCGACTCTCCCTCTTTTCCCATAATTTTTTCCCGCTATTTTAGCTAATTTTTTGTACTGAGCTGCAGCATAAAGTCTTACATTTTTTTAAAAAAGAAAGAACTCCAGGTATACTAAGAAACTAATCATAAAAATATTAGTATTTAAAAGGTATAAAATCCAGTTGACAAATATTGTGTAACAGAAAGTTCAAACTGTTTTGAATAAAATAAAATAATATCTAATTTATCTTTGACAGAGTTAGAAGTTTTACAGCACAGTAATATTATGCTGTTTTTGATTCTTCACTAAAATTGTCATAGATGATTTTTTATACAGTTCATATTTGCAAGCTTATAGTTCTGTACAGGAACATGTCATGATCCTAAACACATGTAATATTCATGTTAGACCATGTTTATAGTTATTTGGTACAATATTCTAAAAAAATTTGCAGAACTTGTTTGAAAATTTCACACCGTACATAATTTAATGTTGTCGCGGTAAAAAAATGTTTTGTTCCTTTTTGATAATAGTTGAAATTTCTCAACTTTCTTAAATTTCACTAATGAAGCATACTATTTTATAGAATTGACACATTTGTTACTCTGTCGAGATGCAAAGTAAGAAATTCATTAACAATCTCACTAAAGGTAACTTTGCATTAAATTACGATTTTAATAAACGATGAGTAGCTTCAACGGGTAGGTATTATTTCAAAGGAGTTAATAAAAACTGTTAGTAATCAGTTGAAAGTTGCGTTTAATACACTTTTTTATAATTTACATTCTTCGTTAAGAAACAGTAGCTACTAGAAATAATAAATGAAGTATATTGACAAATACGTTTTCATCGTGTACGGTCGAAATATGTATTTGTCAAAACGTAAGCCCTTAAATTAGTTTAGATTTTCAACTATTAGATGTACTCGGTCAACAAGTTTATTTATTCTGGCCTGAGAGGTATTTCTTCATTTCACAGGTATTCATTCATTTTGCAAAACTGTCTAGATATTGTTTATGACTTCAAAGAAGTCACTTCCATAAAGTAGGTAATATTAAGATCTACACAATCTATAAATACTACAAATGGGCACTAGGCAGAGAGAAATATCATAGAAAGCAAACGGACGATAATTAAGTTGCCGTTCTAAAACGTTCTTCTGTACTAAATTGTATTTTTCACAAAAAGGAAGGTGGTACGAAACTTACAATCGGCAAACAGTGGTTTTAAATCACGAAAACCTGGTAAAAAATCGAGAAATAGAAATTAAAATATCGTTGTCTTTTTGTTATAGCCGGAATATATATCTCAACAATTTTATGCGTAATTACTTTACTTTTTACCCTGAGCCACGTGACGTTGAACTTAGTTGTGTTTTCTAAAAGTAAATTTTAAAATGATATATTTGTGTTATTCGATGAAATTCGGAAATTAACCTTAGTCTTGTACCTTAGAGGATAAGTAACAAAATAATTATAAAATAAGTTTAAAAACTTATACATACGTTTTTTGTTTACATTGTGGCTGTAGGTAATACTGATGTAAAATAGAATTTTAGACATAATTTAACATAACTTTAGACTTTCAGTTTGCATGCCTTCCCTTCGGGGAATATTGCATCTCCTTTCAAGTAAAGCGCCAATGTTGGTCAAAATATTGATTCTAATTGAAGGACTCGATTATTTTTTAAATATTATATCTAAAAATTAATTAACCTTCCGATTATCGACGGTTCGGCGGTCCCGTCGAGCCCCATAATGGGTCAACATTGACCTATCCCCTTTCTTTTGTATCACTTAGATATGTGATTCTTTCCTTATAAAAACTGATATTTCGAACTCTAAGTGTTGTTGTTTCCAATAATATAAATAAACACAAAGTATGAGTTTCGTCAGTTCCTTATCTTTGTTCCTTATAAAATTCTTAAATGCTTCACAACTTCTTATTGATTGTTTTTTAGACACTATGAAATAGAAATCACATAAATAAAAGAATTAGAAACTAAACCTCATTTTATAATAATAGTCAAATAAATCTTACTGGTGAAACACAAATGGCATCAGTATTTTCGAATCGAGTAAATGCGTGTTTTCTTCGAGATACAGAATTAAATACTGACTAAAGAATTCATTTCTTTGAGACACCCAAGTTAGCTTTCATACTCTAAAATCGTCGACTTAAAACAATTATTGTGGGCTTAAGTATCCGACGAAACTCTCGAAAACGTGGGTCAAAATAGACTCAGTTCGAGCGTCCGAGGATTAATAAGTAATATTCTAATTCAGAAATTTAGCATTTTCCAATTTTAACAACACTTAATTCGTTGTCAGTATTTTAATACTGCTGCATGTAGCTACAAATGTCGAAAAAGTTCTATAACTATATTGTCAGTTTTATTTTTTTCTTACCTTACATTGATTTTAAGGGAACCCTCCGTTCAAAACACTCAAAAATAGGAGATATTTATGAATTTGTTAAAAGAAGAGTTAATAACATATCTTTAAATAGTTAGTTGACTTTTATTAATACACTCTTTAGGATAATAAAAAAATATTTTGTTTCACTTTTTCACTATCCTTGCATTTGGTAGGGGGACTTAGTGCAATGTTACCAAAAACAGTTGCCTAAACGGTAACCACGATTTCAGGAGATTTAATGAACCGACTTAAGAAAGCCTTGAAACACTTGATTTGTAATTGGACTGGCTATCGCATCATTAATAAACATACCTTTTGAAATACTTGATTACACTATTTATTGTAAATACGCTCCAAACATCACAATTTTCAGTTTTTGTCGCGAGTATAGATAATCCGGTAGCTATTGATAATAAGAAAATCTACAATTTTTTATTTATGATATTCTTGTGACCAAATTTCATGGTTACCGTTTAGGCATCTGTTTTTGGCAGCGCTGAACTAAGCGCGCCCTATCAAATGCACCAACAACGAAAAACTAAAACCAAAAATTTCGTTATTATCCTAAAGAGTGCATTAATAAAAGCCAACAAACTGTTCAACGATGTTTTAGGAACTCTTCTTTTAACAAATTCGTAAATATCTCCTATTTTTTAATAGGATAATATATTAAAAATATTACGTTTTTGTGATTTCAAACCACTCGCGGTCAGTGTGTATCATGTAAAAATGAACCTCTTCGAAGCTGTCCATCAAAAGAGACAGTTCGTAATTGATGTAGCTAAGAGAACTTCAGAAGAAACGTGTCGCAGCAGCTGGTAGCAGACGTAGCATCAGTGGAAAGAATCCGGTGCACCTTAGTGTATTATCACGGCGGGTCGCGTCAGTCTTTACGTGACAGCACTTTTGCCGCGAATAATACGGCAAAGCGGGGGTAGCAAACATTGTATCAGTCGACGTCGGTTCAATCCTTTCGTAAGATTTACGTGGATATCCCAGCCACAGCGTGCCGTGGTGGGTTCCTGTGTATTTGCTTGAACGAGCATGCAACGTCTTTTTCCGCGCATCGTCCGGGATTTCCTGGTTTGCTGGGAACACGCGGGGGGAGGGGGGATCCAGAGTAAGCAGAGAAACGGTGAGCGCAGTCAGACGTATCCCAGCGTGCTGGGGGCCATAGCTCGTGTGCGTCGTCGATGTCGTGGCCCGTTTCTACCGGTAAACGCCCGACCACGTTTCCCGGATTAAAGGAGACGACAGAGACAAAAGGTCGACGAGGGTAAGGATCGACAGAAAGATGTAGTGGCTGGAGAGACGGGCATAAAAATTATATCTCCGACGTCGAGCGGGCTACTTGTTTCTTGCGTAGACAGGAGTGGAGCGAGAATACGCCGATGGTATCTGACGCAAGCGGATTCCAAAATTCCAGAAATAAATCCGTCGAGCATCGAGTGCCGGATCGTAGGCGAAACTCCGAGTACCCTTTCGGGGGTATTTCCCTCGAAAGCTCCATCCGGTGGGTCGGTGGTTTGGTCCAAACTTTATGGAGCCGTGCGTACTAACTTGACGCAACTTCCGGTTAGGGCGAGGTTATCCTTGCAGCTATCTTCATAGTTCCCTGCGATCACATCGCATGAAAAACAACCGGCCGACATAACACAGCGGCAGCATAACAGAAATTGTATTTCGTGCCTCCTCCTCCTCCTCCTCAAGATCAAATCGTAGTACCCCTACTCTATGCTAGAATTGCCACACTTTTAAAGTAAAGATAATACACGCATGTGATGCCGGCGACGATCCTCGTTCTCTTTCTTTGTGTCGGAAGAGACACACGCGAAAGCTTAGGAGAATATGGGAAAGAAGTTATTAAGTCGTGAAGTATCGTTCTAAGGGGATGATCGAGAATGGCTGGCAAAACGTATTAAGTGATTGGAAAGGAAGGTGAAATGCAAGAAAAATATGAGACGCGTCATCGCAAGCGATCGAGTTCGAGCTCTTCACGGAGTTTTTCTTTAGACAGCAGTAAGAGTTACAGTTGACGTTGCTCCATTTTCGTTCTCTATTAATCTCCCTGTTACGCCCGCGCCAATATATAACCATTACGCGGAAGGTTCGCGCTGATGCTAGGACATTCTGGAAACTTCTCGGGCCTGCTTCGATTTTAAGACGAAAACGTTCAAAAAACAGCAAACTGGCAAGGACTTATGGGACAGCCCAATAATATGCGTATTATGTAATTTGCCAATTAGTATCTCCCACTTGGATTGCCGTAATTATACTTTAAACATTGACGTTTTGATCTTGAGAAAGAGGCGCGAAAAACAATTTAATAATTGAACGAACTTATCAAGTGAAGTTCGATTAGAATTGTATGAGCGCCTCCTCCGAAAAGATCAAACCCACCCATTCTTTTTACAAACACTCATTATCTATTACCATAGATAAACCCAATTTATTACGGCAATACTTTGAAGAAATGAGGATCACGTCCGGCAGCGTATGCGTATATTGTTTTTACCCTCAAAGTATGGCAATTCTGACATGGAGTAGGGATACTACGATTTGATCTTTTCGGAAGAGGCGTTCATACAATTCTAATCGAACTACACTTGGTAAGTTCATTCGGTTATTAAATTATTATCGTGCCTAGCACCTACATGAGCTTTTTAACGATTTGAAACTTGATTCCATGTTTAAATCTAAAGTCGATCTATTTACGGTTAACAACGAAAATAATTGAAAAATCTAGAAAGATTAAGAAAGTTCACTGTGTGTATAATAATTGTACGGGCATTGTGCTTGACACAGACTATACACGTCCACTACCGTTTAAAAGTTTAAGACCTAACGTCAACGCTTTAACGTTTTACAAATTAAAGATGGTAAAATCACACGTGCCGCTTATTGTGAAAATTGTATGAGTCACAAAACCAAAAGATTAAGTTTTTCTTTAATTTTATGCTGCATCGATTTATATTTCAATATTATGAAAAACTTTTCGAAACAAAGAATACATGACTGAAACCACTTTCATAATCTCCAGCACACATAGTTTTCCCAAATTAAAGTAAAAATGAGGTATTTGAACCATAATTACATAATATATTGTTTAGTCGGTTCGATAACCCTGTTCAACACGATTTTTGATCTGTAATATCCATTGGGAGATCTTTATAGAGTTTCTCGTCCAGATCACGAATTCGGAAGCAGAATGTCTCCCACTTCCTCAGTTTTTGAAAAACATTAGCTCTTATAAAAGCACCCGATTTTGGCCAAAAATCACGTCTGTATTATCTGAAAACTAAAAACACTAGAACGTTCAATTTAACAACGAAAGATAGAGGAGAGTTACTGAGCGTCAAAATTAAGGGACCACTAAAATTTGCCGAAAATATGGGTCATTTTCAAATGACTATATCTTCGCGAACAATAGTTATAAAAAATATTGTATACGACCATTTTGTAGCCTGAAGTTTCTGGTTTTTGAATCGGGAATTGAAAAATTATTTTCACGTAGTATGTTCCATTTTTTTAAAGATGAAGCGCAGCAAGCGAATGTTAAACAATGTTGGTCAACTTTGAGAGGATGCGTGGGCCAAATAAAGTTTTTTCTGGTAATCCCAATGGAACACTTTTAGAGAGGAAACTTTTCTCTTTAATTTCGTTTTTTTACTTTTGTTGTACAATTTTTATTGGCTCAGTTATTCGTCATCATATGAGAAACGGAACTTCCCACTTTGAGCGCCTGTAACTTGCGAACGCATGATCGTATAGAAAATTCCAAAAGAATTTTGGAATTTGTTGAAAATTTTCTTCGTCGTATACAGTCCATTTCAAAATAACGTAAAATATTGCATAATTACCATTTTTCACAAAACACGATACCATTTCAAAAAAAATCGTGGAATCTTCCATGTGTCCACGTTTTTTTTAAGTTAAAAGTACACGTAACCCCTGTGCCAAAGGCCGCGCTGATCAGATTTTTTTTATCCTATGCCCTCGATAGAAAAACTTGCGATATGGTCTGAAAAATTGGTGAATGACTCTTTTGCGGTACGTTTCCTCTTTAAAACGATTTCGTAGCGTTTGAACTGTTATGGTCTGTTTTTTTTTAGTTCACTTTATTTTAGAAGAAAGGAGAGATTTCACAAATTAAACAAACACACTTCTAGCCAATCTCTTCGCAATGACAAAAAGTGCACAATGCGAAGTGATGAGAGAGTGCAGATGCTGTGTACATCCTACCCTTCCTTAGTTATTGTGATAGATGCACTCTTCAAGTAAATTTGATAAGAAAAAGATTTCGATAAGAATAAATAAAGGAGGAAACTGAAGGAGTTAATGGATTTGCTAAAAACAAGAAAAAACATGCGTGATGCAACTACTGCAAGATGAACTCTGAGTCTACCCACCCACGCTCGCGGCTCGTCTTATCAAGCCATGGCTCGCAAACCTTGACTGCGAGAATTGTCGCGTCGCCGCGGCCACCTACCGACGGTGCGCAGTACTAACGTTACAAGCGAACGTCTCGCTGCAGATGCTAGGGTACTCATCTCATTACACGGCGAGGAGATGCCATGGAAAGGAAGAAGTTCGGTAAAAAAACAAAGCAAATTAAATTCAGTAAAAAAAAGAGTGCATCTATCACAATAACTAAGGAAGGGTAGGATGTACACAGCATCTGCACTCTCTCATCACTTCGCATTGTGCACTTTTTGTCATTGCGAAGAGATTGGCTAGAAGTGTGTTTGCTAAATTTGTGAAATCTCTCCTTTCTTCTAAAATAAAGTGAACAAAAAAAAAACAGACCATAACAGTTCAAACGCTGCGAAATCGTTTTAAAGAGGAAACGTACCGCAAAAGAGTCATTCACAATTTTTCAGACCATGTCGCAAGTTTCTCTATCGAGGGCATAGGATAAAAAAAATCTGATCAGCGCAGCCTTTGGCACAGGGGTTACGTGTACTTTTACCTTCAAAAAAACGTGGACACATGGAAGATTCCACGATTTTTTTTGAAATGTCATCGTGTTTTGTGAAAAATGGTAATTATGCAATATTTTACGTTATTTTGAAATGGACTGTATACGACGAAGAAAATTTTCAACAAATTCGCAACTGAAGGACTTTAAAGAGAAATCTCTCAGCTTTCCAAAATTCTTTTGGAATTTTCTATACGATCATGCGTTCGCAAGTTACAGGCGCTCAAAGTGGAAAGTGCCTTTTCTCATGTGATGACGAATAACTCAGCCAATAAAAACTGTACAACAAAATTAAAAAAAGAAAATTAAAGAAAAAAGTTTCCTCTCTAAAAGTATTCCATTGGGATTACCAGAAAAAATTTTATTTGGCCCACGCATCCTCTCAAAGTTGACCAACATTTTTTAACATTCGCTTGCTGCGCTTCATCTTTAAAAAAATGGAACATACTACGTGAAAATAATTTTTCAATTCCCGATTCAAAAACCAGAAACTTCAGGCTACAAAATGGTCGTATACATTATTTTTTATAACTATTTTTCGCGAAGATATAGTCATTTGAAAATGACCCATATTTTCGGCAAATTTTAGTGGTCCCTTAATTTTGGACGCTCAGTGTAGTTATAAAATTGTTTAATTTTTAATAGCTATAAATTGCCGTGCAAATTTTAAAAAAGAGCTGATGTGCGTACTTTCTATGCACTTTTTTGGCATTTTTACCTAAAGTTGTTCACCCAGCACTAATTTGTTACATAGTATCGAATTCTGTAGACATTTGTGAAGAAGAAACCATCCGAAGAAAGTTTCGGAACGGTTTTTAATTCGAACACGCCGAGAAAATATCCATCGGCAACGTGTGCACGGTGTTCTACCGTCACGTGGCCATTGCTCCCTTACCTATTAGACTCTTCAGAGCCGTAACTATGCGATAGTATCGTCCAATGGGCATCCTCTTCCTATATGTACAACGTTTGATTTTTTCCATATATTCTTGGATACTAGTCCCGCAATTGTAATGAACTTCTCTGGATCACTTTTAGTTTATGGCATAAACATACTAACCCCTACAGGTAAGGAAAAGAAAAATAAACTAAGGACTATACAAGGGAGAATCCCAAACCTGAAAACGTAGAAAATTATAAAACTTTGAGGATATGGTAATTCACTCGAAAGGGTTAACATTAACTCCTGAAAATTCGGCTATATTTTTATTTTATTTTGTAACTTGCAAACTGTAAGGGATAGAAAAATTTAAGACAGAAGTTATCAAATTAGATCTATCAGATAGTCAAATATTTATCAATTGCATAAACAATTAGAAAAAAGTGATGAACAAAGATACTAATAATTTTTTCTAAAATTCGTTTATTCACGTGAAACTTTAATCGGTAGTTTATATAATTAAGAAACAGCAGAATCCATTTTTTGAAATACAAATACAGCCTTTGTTGTACTGCTAAACTGTGTTCCTCGACAATTGAAAAATTTCTGGATTCCGTTGTTTCATACGTAAGCTGCATCTTTGTTGCTTTTTCCCGAATTTCATGTCGGGATATTTTTGTCTCAAAGTCAAGGTTCTTATTCCGAGGATCTAAAAACGAAGCCAGGTGGTGAGCACTTACTTTAATTGTATTACAATTCTGTTCCACTTGAAATCGCGAGGATAAATCGACTGCGATTGTTGTTTTAAATGCTGTTGTAGCATAGCAATCTTCCGAATGTACTATTAAATGTTTATTAATAAGACTAATAATTATAAGGCGAATCATTGATGAAGTTACAGTTTGTTCGGAAAAAAGTACTACAGTTGCCATTTCTGTGGGTTTTAAAACTTTTATTGTATATTTTAAGAGAGACCAATCACTTTCTGTCATTTCTAATTATTTTGCTGCGTCTGGTTTTGTTATGTTTCTGTTAGAAAGTACAGATGTAACTGCAGGTCTATTCTGAAGCAACCTTTCGCACATATAAAAGGTTGAATTCCATCGAGTCGGACAATTTTGAATAAATTTCAATCGTGGAAGATCTAATTGGCTTTGTTTTTTTTCGAGTGCACTTGTAAACAAAGCAGAATGCCGAAAATAGCTTACTATTTTACTGCTTCTAATAGAAACTTCATCAATTTCTTTTATATGAAGTCCTTTCTTAATACTCAATTGTATTGTGTGAGCAGCACAAGATACTCCTTCAATATCTTGTTTCATTAAATGTACTGCATTAGTTATGGAACGACCGTTGTCGGGAATAATTGCTACAACTTTATTCTTCAAAACCCCAATCATCTATGCAAGCTTTAAGTCTACTCGCTAAATTCTGAGCAGTGTGATTTTCTTCCATTCCTTCTGTTCTCAAAGTAAATCCTTTATACATATACCCAATTTTTACTTATAAAATGAATGGTAATGGTCAAGTATGAGTCTTGAGATCGAGATGTCCAATAGTCTGTCGTCAAAGATACAGTCGGCTCAGTACTCAGTTCATCTTGTATCTTCGATTTGGTTTCCATATGTAGCAAATTTATTCTTTTTAAAATTGTTTGGGAACATGGAACTTTGTAATTTGGATTAACTACTGTCATAAAATCACGAAACCCTTTACTTCATACCAAAGATAAAAGTAACTGAGTTACCGATATCATTTCTGCTAATGCTTGAAATCGAAAATGAAGAATGAAATTTGTTTAAATAACGGTTCAGTATCGAGGAATCGGTTTTGAAAATGTACACTGTACATTTATAAAATGTATGATAGGCTGCGACGGAACAATACCTCGGACATCATGAATCATTAGACTTGACGCCTCTCGGCTTCTACTTATAGAGTCATATCAAATTAATAGCCTATTCCAAAACAGAACAAGTATTGAATACTTAAAGGAGAGGATTGTACTTGCAACTGGAATTACAAGAGGCGCTAACAGAGTAAAAAAAATTCGTCTGCAACAATATGGGCAACACATCCAACAATTTCAAATATAATAAAACAAAGCCTATATAAAACAAACATTTTGTCCTACTTTTTCATCTCATATTGATAAGATAGTAGATTCCACAGAAAGAGTAATGTACACCACGGTCCATCAATTTATTACTTAGGAGTTAAATGCACGCACACTTATTGTTAGTACATGTTCAAAATCGATTCTTTCGAAAACGAAGTCTTATTTGAACTAAAATTTTATTCTTCATTTTCTATTAATTTTTTTATGTAGAATCATTTCTTGCTCAATAACACTACACTTTGCGGATCTTCGGTTTTATATTTTACAAACTAGCCATTGAAAGTTAAGAACCTGTATAATTTTAGTATCAATTTCGTTAAATAATAGTGACATACACATTGTCACACCTAACACTTCCCGTATCCATAAACCATATTCATAAAAATTTGAATTTACATAAATATCTGTAAATTGCTCGCCATCGAGTGTAATTTCAATCAATCTCATTACGCGATAACTTGGTAGGCATAACAGTAAAAAATTCAACGATGCATTCGACATACCCTAATAAACCAATTTTTCCGCGAGTAGCAAACCAGAGTAGCCACTCGGGGACAGAAACTTTAATTCCATAGGGGCCCCGTACCTTCTCCACCAAATTCCTCTAATTTCTCCCGTTTCGTCGCTAGATGACCTCCTAGCTCCCGGGAAGGAATACACTTTGGATACTGCTGGACCGCCCCGTGCCCATCTCGCCAGTCCGTCTCTCTCTTTTTATTTGCGTTGCCCCCATCTCCCTGTGCGCGCGGAACGCGAAACATAGTAAAAGGTAGGCTAAACGAGACCGCACTAGCGAACGTTTACAACGCTCGTATAAGCCCGCTCTAGTACGGCCTATGATCGCCGCTTAAAACAGAGTGCAGCGGCCTGAAATGCAGTCACGTCGCCCTACCACCCCCCACCCTGCCAGCACTGTGGTTCGTATTTACTCAGCTGTCTTCGATAATCGCTCCGGCTATGAAATAATTAAACCGAGGATACGGACAAGCCGAAGGGAGGACCCGGCCCACGGCTACGTGCGTGGGATTTATTACCGGACGAACGTGCACGGTAAATGATGTTGACTGGGAATCAGCGCGATCCATCATACCGCGGGAAAAGAGACCTCAAAGTCTGGAGGGGGGAGGGGGAGGGTGAGAGCGTGTACGGGATGGAATATCATCCCCGAGCATCGTCGACCGTTTACCCAAGGCTTACTTTAAATGGAAATGAGCGGATATCATTGGAAGGCTTGATAATGCTCGCATTAATTCGAGGTTAACGTCCTCGGTGTTACGCGATTGAAGGAATACCGATAACGCTGTTATCATTGGGATGATCCTTTCATTTCCGTTCCTCAGGTGATCCTTTCATTATCTTCTAGGCTTGACATTACCGATAATTTAATTGTACTTATTGGAATGTTTTGAAAGTTTTATACATAGTGTTTCCGAAGTGGTGGTAGCACAAAAATTAATGCGATTCTGCTTGCAAAAATAAGTCGATAATATGGAGTAACATTTTCTCTTACGATGCTTCGTTTCCAAGATAATTAATTTTCAAGGTTCCTCTAACGCGTGTGTATTCGTAGTGACAAGTAGAAACAGAATGCAATGAATCGATGCATGAGCCCAGTCCTATTCAATTCTACGTGTGTCCAACAGATTTTAAAATTCGATTTTCTCGAAAACGAAGTATTGTGCGAAAAAATTTGATTCTCCATTTTCGACTCATTTTTGCGTGTAGAATCGTATTCTTCCAAATTCAAATAGATTGAAAATTCATAAGTGGAAGACTAATGAAAACTTCATTTTTGGAAAATCTTCGAAGAATTCTTGAAGATTTCTCGTTCGAAAGGAATTTGCCATTACTTTACTTACTTAAATAGATAAATAGGACACTTTGAATATTTTAAAAGAATTTCATTGTGTAAGACAATTCTCCTTTCCCTAGTCAGGTATGTCAGAACAAAATAAGTACAAGCTTCCTTCTTAAAGCTGAACCTTCCTAGAGAAAAATATATTATAAAATTCTGATTTATTTTTGCAGGAAATTCGTTTCACACAAGTTTCAGATTATCACAATAAAATCGGACTCATCAAGAAGTGATGTAATGGCACTGCTCAGCCTAGTTATCTTTAAAAATGACCTACCACTGTAAAGCCTTATTAATTATTGGCAGGGAAAGACAGCGATATGGCTACAAATGCTATCAATTTTCCGGTTCTTTGTTAAATTATAATCCGCGTTATAGCAGAACGTGTGCTGGAAAAACCAATATTATAAAAGTGTTTGTACACGTATGTTTCTTATACCAAGTATATTGAACAGAACAGAAAATCTAGAACATTTGGCAAATGGAATATACAGGATGCTATCGCAAGGATGGTACAAGCGGGCAGGAGCTTATCTTACGTGCAAAAATAAATAGAAAATGTAGAATAAAAATTGGACTTGCGATGCTTTGTTTCCGAGATAATCGAATTTGAAAATCTGCTGGATAGACGTTTGAATAGGGCTTGGTTAATGTGTCTGTTCATTGCATTCTGTTTCTGCTTATCGACATCAGAAATACACACGTTTTAGGTGAATTTTCAAATTCAATAATCTTGAGAACTAAACCTCGAATAACAAAATTTTATTCCTAATTTTTTATTTATTTTTATATACAGAATCACCTCGTGACCACTAATACCATCCTTTCGATCGCATCCAAGAGAGAGGAGCGAAAAGAAAATGAGCATTTTGTCTCCTAAGTGTACTAGTGAACTCATCATTAAAGCTACTTAACGGACTCTGCTTTAGACGCCGACAATTTTGATGATCGGTTTAGGTAACGTATCGTCATTACAAATAATAAAAACATTCTTTGGAAACTTATTACAATTGAAAAGTTCGAAAGTGAAGTGAACTCACATTTTTATGACAATTGAAAGTCCATCAAATTATTTAAAGCAAGTGTGCCATGCAAAAATTTCTTTTCTTATCGTGTAGTCTCTTACACTTTGCTTGGTGAAAATGATACAAGGTATTGGAAAGAAAGGAGCAATATCGTTAAAGTAGCATATATTTTTATTTCTTTACCAAGTTAATAGTCTTCGAAAATGTTTTCAGAACTCTTTAGTTATACATAATGTATTATGGCATGTTACCTTCGCTTCGAAGATAAATTGTTTTCCGGTAGTTCTTATAACAGAAAAATGTTACAGTTGTTACAGTATCAATTGAAGTTTTTAGAATCATTCACTATTTCTGTCCAGTAGCAAACACCGTCTTGAAGACCGACGAATGGCGGTGTATCAAGGTAACTGTAATCGATTCTAAAATAAGTGGATTAGTTTCCTTTGATTAGGATACTACAAAATCTACACCAATGCATATTCCTAGCATCGAATCCCTAAGATTATTCATGAATTGAACCGCGTGTCATCATAGTAGGAAGAAAGTTAGTTTAATTTTAAAGTTGTTGCTAAAAACTAAAATTTTATAGTTAAACTGTAAATTTTGTTAATTTGTGGTATACGGAAATGTGCAAAATGCAACGAAGTAAGGACTGTTCGAGAATAACAGAGTTATTACTTTATTGTTAGCTAATTAAGCCACTAATTAGCGAAACGAATTTCATTCCAAATCAAATTTTCGTAAAAGAATCCATAAGAATGAAAATTTGTATAAATATTCATAGTCTGCATATCATAAGTTATATTAATATTCTATGTAGTAATGTATTATTCAGGATTAAATAAGTTTCACTCTTGTACATGTAAAGAAATAATAATTACAACTTTCCAGAGAGAATTTGTACTATCAGACTAATATTGTTTATTTTCAAACTGCATCTAATCACATAATTTCAGAATTTTTATTACATATTTTCTGATAAAACCTTTTGACTAAGATATGCACAAGGTATCCCGCCATAAACATAGATCGAACTGGCACGTAAGATATTAATTTCGGCGAATAATGATGAAGAAAAAATTTATAGTTTTATTATCCTGTATCAGTAGAAGGTTAATTTCTCATGCCGTAATGGAGTCTTATAATTCTATGACAGTATTTTAATAGGCAAAAAAAAGGAAAATTCAACGATGTTCTCTAATTCAATATTGCTTAAAATGTTGTTTCCTATCTAGTCTTACATCTTATAAGAAATCTTATATAAGGCTACGTTGGGAACAACATTTTACATAAATATGGTATTAGAAAACATCGTTGAATTTAAGCTTTATGAGATGGAAAAATGGTAAATGTATCCGTTGAAGATGAGGCACTTGTTTTCTTTACATTCTGTTAATTGAGAAGTTTACTATAGAAAATATACTATAAATTACTTAACTGCGTGTCATTATTCACCTCCAATTTATTTGTTTAATACTTTTATGATTATGCTGTGGCAAAATAAACACTTTAGTCAAATCTGTCGTCACCCATTTTTACTTCATGCATTGTCATACATCTTAAGAGGAGGTCTGTTGGTCTCACTGGCCTTTAAAAGGTCTCCGAAGCACAGAAGGGTCAAGAACGCCCGACATAAACTGCCCCGGAGTGTATGGTAGAACTCAGGAGCAGTTGAGGTGGAACAACTTTGGAAAAAGTGAATTGTCAAAAAAATCTTTTAAAGATTTGTTTTCAAAGCGGGAAAAAAATATCTGGCGAATTTATTGAAAATGATATTACATATAAAGAATAATTTTCCTTTTTCAATGGCATTCAACCGTGCGCCTGGCAATGGAGAACATCTGAAAACTCGGTCTGTTTATTCCTCAAGTAATAGGGGAAACGTAATCTCGACCAACTGTATAACAACCATAGACAGAATCACGATTCACTTGCGACCATTAAGATTTCCTTACATGAAAATTCTATCGAAAACCCTATCCTGTTTTGGGACTATATAAACCCTCGGATTTTAACCCTCCGTGGGCCAGAATAGTACAGCTACTTGTAGAGTCACGACGTATTATATCCGGTAAAGACTTAGTTGTATCCAATGAGATCGGGCTTAAATTCCTTTTCGAATCATCAGTTAACCTTCTAGAATCCGCGAGTTCGGTTGAAGTTCTGTTCGGTAATCATTTAAAACTGCTTTTAGTCCCTGCATTGCCAATGCATTAACATCGAGCATTCAATTGGTAATATTACACTTAATACTTTACCGTAACAACACTACACGATACATACTTATATCAAAGATTGTCTAATAAACAAGTAATATTCTTTAATAAACGTGAGTAATTTCATTTCTTAAAATTTATTGGTTTGGTAATCATTATAGACGTAATTGACCTTTCCCACACGATACAACTTTACCACTTTTAAAATTTATAAAACGAGTTACAAGGCTTAACTAACATTTATTGCTGCTCCCTGATTTCTCATCGGGTTCGTCCACAAAACTTGACCTATCCAGCGGCTCCCTGATTTCGCACTAGGTTCGTCCGCATACTAACTGCTCTCTGATTTCGCATCAGGTTCGTCTGTATAGATTATCCACCCTCCTCGCAATTCCTCAGCTACGTGTTGAGTTCGTCCGTACAATCTCATCCTACTGATTCCCCGATTTCGCATCGGGTTCGTTCACGAGTTTCACTTTCCTGGGACTCCCTGATTTCGCATCAGGTTCGTCCTCGCTTTTAGGCATTCCAGCGGCTCTCTGGCTTCGCATTAGATTCGCCCCTGCACATCACTAACAAATTAATAAACCGTATTATTTGGAAAACCTACACTCGCCGGCCTCCCGCAAAGCTCGCAACACTGCCTCGTAACAATGGAAATGTAGACGTTCGATATCGAATCGAAGAAAACTCTAAAAGCATAAGTATTAGTGTAAAATATAAAAGATTGAGTAAAAATTGATTGAAAAATAAAAATCATTGTTTTCGCTGATTAACAAATATAGTCCTGTTATTTAGATGGAAAAGATATTTCCTACAACTCAAATTCTTTTGAATTATACAGGGTTGTTCACGCAACTTTGTCACCCTGAATAACTTCTAAAGTATTAAACTATTACATAAATATCTAAGTATTACAAAGTATGAAAACTTTTTCTATACAAAAGTTGTATGATTTGGATGGATATATCGTGTAATGCATATATTTTGTTTGTAAGTGGAGGCGTTTCGGAGTTTTGAATGTTAACTTCGTTTTTTAAAAAGGACTGCTATATTTTTAATGCCAAAATATCGAAAGGCATTAAATTTTGAGTAAAAAGGTACTGATCTTTATTAGCTATAAACCTAATAATTAACGAATAATTTCACTTTGTTTCTTGAAAATGGTCTGTGATTCGTCGTGGTGGAGAATTTCTGTGGCTACCACGTTCACCAGATCTAACGCCGCTAGACTACTTTCTATGGGGTACATTAAAAGATATGCTGTATCTCCTAAGTTGTTTTCTCCATTTGACAGATACTATAGGTCATTATTCTTACTCTTCGGATCATGCAGTGTCGAGCGTTTGTAATCGACTGTGTAAGGAGCCGAAGCCATAAGAATAGTCGAAATGTAAATATTTTGTCATTAACTGAATTAGCTTCTTCAATTCAGGCTCACAGTCATTAGAGTATACCAGTTAGTTGTGATTTGGCCATTGTAGAGTGCAGAGTTGATTGGCATTGACCGTCAAAATTTTTAAGCCAGAGTTATAGCAAATATGCCGAAACGTTTTTGGGTGTGGAATTATTATTCTGAGCCTCAGGACTCTTACGTTACATTCAACATGTCTCCTAAAAAATTAAAGTTTGATGTGTGTACTACTAACTTGATTAAACACATGAAAGTTCATGATGTATCTGGACAAAATGAGAATACTGGTACATCATTAGAAAGCAATCAGACTTACCAACGTGTCTTCACTATTTTGTTTTAATTATATGTGTAAGAGTGTTGTTTTTATAATTTACTACCTGACGTACCCGCTCTTGCGCGGGCAGATTAATTTGTGAATTAAATTTTAGTTCGAAATGTTTTTTTTTAAATAACTAACAAGAGAAGGCACGGAAGTGTCCTCCTACGATTTCGATGAAACTTCGTATGTCTGTTAAGCAGTAAAAAATAAAGGATACGTATTTTTTTTATCGACTGAGGCACGACTTTAAGGGGTGAAACCACCCGCTAGCGCGGGAACTCGGCTGGCAAACTCGCGCTCTGATTGGTCGCGGTTTTTCGTTAATATCTCGGTAACGAAGCCTCAGATTACATTTTTGCTAAGGAAAATGTTGTTCCAATTCACTCCCCGAGTGCCCCATTTCCGGGTCGGACAACATTTATGTTACACCCTGTATATAAGGATAATAATAATGAGGAAGGATAAGAATAAGGATTTCATATATAAATCGATCTTTTGTTTCTGATAACGATGTGAGGAAAAAAAATCGATTCCTTAATTATAAATTTAGTAACAACCGATCTTCAACCTTTATAGAATGAAGAAAATAGTGGATTCACTGCTTTGTTCAAATTCCTTGATCCGAAGTATTATCTCCTAAACAGAAAGTTACTAGAAGTTTGAGTAAATAAAAAATACGAAGAAGCTACGAGGAATATAGTAGAAGAATTATGTCATGTATGTAATATATGTAGATATCAATCATAAATGTAGATAGTTTCTTGACTGTTTCCTGCCATTTTTGAGTCATGACTTCAAATTAAAAACAAACACGTTAGACACTGTAAAAGTCGTAGGTAACCATACAAGTAATACTATTGCAGATAGTTTGAGAGATATTTCACGATTGGCATTTAGAAAATAAAGTGTGGTTACCGACAATGCATCAAACATGAAAGCAGTAATTAAAAAATTGGAATCGGAAACTATGTATATTTCTTGTTTCGTACATATACGCTAAAAGTAAAAAAATCTCTTAATGATATTTCAGATATTTTTCATATTTGAGATAAATGTCGGCATTTAGTAACATATTTTAAGCAGAGTACACGTATAAAAAATTAATTACAAGAAACACAGGTACATACTTGTTACTGCGCCAAATCATAAACTAATACTAGAGATCGAAACACGATGAAACTCACGTATGAGATGTTTGAAAGGTTAATAGAGCAAAAACGTGCTGTAGTTTTTGCTCTAGCATCCTTAAGATTTAATTTTGACGTATTATCAGATACACAATGGAATGTTCTTGCAACCATTCCTCCAGTATTACGCATCTTCTTTCTAATTTCAAAGGAAGTCAGTACTAAAAGAATCGTAAATTTATCAAAAACAATACCAATAAAGAAACAGCTAAATGCTTTGTTATATAATTCTAACAGCGATCTTGGCGTAGAAAGTATTTGACAACAGAAATTAATATACTATGTACAATGGTATCGAAAACAATAAATTCTACGCAACAGCTACATTCCTAGATCTTAGATTTAAAACGTTGGGTTTCCATAATCGTGAATGTATATCTCGTGTCCGAAAAATAATTATTAATATAGCAGCTAATTATACTTTCAATAACACCAGAGTTATAAATACATGTAATACTGTACAACATGAGAAAGAAAAATATGATACATATATGTAGAAATAATTCTTTTTCGGCATCTTTCGATAAAGATGTCACAGTTTCCAACGAAAATATATGTAATTCAAACGCTATTAATACAGAGATTGAAAACTATTTAGTGGCGGAATATGTAAACCATAAGGCACATTCACTTTCTTTCTAGTTTGAAAATGTTACCAAGTATCCTATTATAACAAAAATTGTAAAGTATTATTTGTGTATTATGGCGACATCAGTACCGTCTGAGAGAGTATTCTCAAAAGCGGGAAACATTATGGATAGAAAGAGAAGCAATTGTAAATTAATAATTGCATTAATGTAAACGTATGAATTGTACGGTATGATTATAACATGAACTCCTTTTAATGATTGCAGTAATTTAATAATTACGTGTCTCTTATTTACAATCTATATTATCTTCCATGGTTCACCGAGCTCAGATATTAAATAAATAAATAATTAAATAACCATTTAGTATATTGAAAATATTTATCAGTAGGTATATCTAATATTTTTTGTTGTACTTATAAGTAGTTTCGAATACGTATCACGTAGTTCCGATTTTATTTAAATATAGGTACTTGTTAAACTACTTGTAAAAGGTTCACGTATAATCTACGAGGATTCAGTTACTTCGATGCAATTTTCTCTCCTGAGTACTTATAAAGGGTTCGAACATTGTTTTTACGGTATCGATTGTACTTATTGTTAGTATCTCATCACTATTTACGGCTTCCAGATAGTAAGTATGTATTAAGAATTATTTTGAAAATATCTCGTTAACTATTAGGTTTAGGACGTATAAATGTCAACACATTTTTACACAGAATTTGATACTCTATCGATCTATGGTTCAAAAAAATAGGTCATTCCGTTAAAAAAATCATGGTGACCTTGTAATCTTTGAAATGCCTCCATCCACAAAAAAAGCACGTACCTAATAAGATGTGCCCCTCGATGCCATTTAAATTCCACGCTTCAAAATTGTCATAAAGTGTACCGTTAAGTCATTATTCGAGGTGATCAAGTTAACTGAGACGCCATGTATATGTACAATAGCATATGTATACTATGTACCAGGTGAGTTACCTACCACTCTCACCTAAAATATCTCCGTTGTTTTTAATGATACGAGAAAATATATAAGGAAGAAAATGTTTGTTCCAATAGGGCAGTTATTGCGATAGAGATTTTCTTCTCAAGGTCATATTTTCTGAAAATTCAAGATCATCGTCGTTTCTTTAAACAGAATGATGTACTTTGATTAGTGCAACGTTATAGCTAGTGAAAAAATAAATTCAAGCTGTATGATATAATGACCTTCAAATGCCCTCCGGATGAGTTATTCTTCAAAAAGCACAATTTAACATGCGTACCGTATCTAAACGTTTGTAACAGAACGTAGTATAAACATTGAAACATTGTAGAAAGCCTCTTGTTTACAAACTGCCGTATCACCCAGCATTTCGCGTCGTTCGCATCAGCATCATTTCAGTTTTGGTTTCAAAATGTCGTATTTAATTAGTGAAAGGTGTGATAAGATGCAGTGCAGGCTCAGTTACAATATGCAAGAACATCCTACATAGTGTTCCAACCATCAGAAGCATGTTCAACCTTTTCCTAGAAACTGGAAGTGTAGAGAAGAAAAAACGGGTACGAAATAAACCAAAAACAAATATAAATAACGAAATAAATGTTTTAGCTATCATAACTAATATACTCCACACATTAGTACACGTGAAATCAGCAGACAATCAATCACCGGCATGAATTTCTTCCTATTCATGTCTCATTACACCAAGAATTACACGGAAGTGAATTTCAAAATCGAATAAATTTTTGTCAATCGGGGTTACGTCAAAATCCAGAATATGTAAAATAACATTTTATTTACGGATAAGACACTATTTACCAATCATAGTTCAGTAAAGTTACGAAATGCTCATTATTGCATGAACATCGTCTTCGTACGTTAAATTATGCTTTTTGAAAAATAACTCTTCCGGAGGTCATTTGGAGGTCATTATATCATACAGCTTGAATATGACTTATCATTAGCTATAACGCCGTAGTAATCAAAGTACCGTTATCCTATTTAAAAAAGCGACGATGACCTTGAAATTTCAAAAAAAATGACCTTGGAAAGAAAATCTCTATCACAATATCTGCCCTACAGGAACAAACATTTTCTTCCTTATACATTTTCTCGTATCATGAAAAACAACGGAGATATTTTAGATGAACCCTGTATACTATAGTATAGTATTATAGTTTTGCGTTGGAAAATAAACGATGGAACTGGTAACAGATATGAAAAACTTCTGAGACATCTGAAAAGCACATCTCGTGTATCTTTAATAGTAAAACGTTCGGTGCATTTATACTTCTCCGATTTACATTTTATTAAAAATTTGCATAAGGGGATCAGACCTGATAAACCGGAAGAATGAGGACACGCAGTACTTACAGGAATTTTACCACCTTTCACAAAGTCTAATTTCGATTTATAAACAGAATTTAAATTACGTTCTTTGTCTTCCAACAGCGAAAGTGTTCGTTGTGTCTGAAGAATACTTAACAAATACTGTAAGTATTACGATTCAAATAAATTAACATAACTGTACGACTTTCCAGAAATTTTACTATGTTTTCGATGGTACTGAATTATATAAGTCTGTCTAGATAAACTTCATTCAGATGTTACGTAATAATTAAATTATAGTTAAATTTAATTAAATGAACGAAATCGTTTAACATCCAGATTTATATTAACCCTAGTAGCATTTATGGTTGACCAACGGTGGCCAAAAGTTGGGAGTTAGTTGGGATATGGTTAGTGTTTTTGCCTACAGATTCCCAAAATAGGGCCTACGACGAAAAGTTATGACAATTTGCTATCGAATAACCAACGTTAGGCCTACAATTATTATAGTTGGTTTAAAGTTACAACAATAATACAACATTGGCCCACCCAAAGTTTGCCAACATTTAAATATCGTCTTAAAGACATCAGAAACGTTGCTACAACCAATAACTTGTTATTATAATTCAAATTGATTTTTTTGTTTTCGATATTTATGAATATACTCACAATTTGTTACTGTCGCGCAATACGTTCGACATTTGACGTCTTGTGAAAATAGAGTCAGGGGACAGAAGATTGGAAATAACTTATAATAATTATTTGTAATAATTAGCTAAATGTATATGGGATAGGGACCTCCATACTCAATAAGAAGGAGCAAATAACATCGGTGAAAAATATGAGGGCTCTGTAGAGCAGAGTGTAGAGTCTCGGCTTGCGGCGCCATGGGTCGTGAATTCAAATTCCGATTGGGCCCTTTCATTTTTCCAACGCTCCTACATTTGGGGGTCGTCCTGGATGGAGGCATCCACGACCACACGAGACGATGACGATGACGAGGAGAGGGGCGGTACTTTGCAAAAGACATTCGAGGGCGTATGTCAGTGCAGGATGGCCGAGTGTGGGATCGGGACCTCCATCCCAACGCTCGTACATGTATAAATTGTACATAATAAATTGTAAAGGTAACTTTGCTGGTAAAACACTTAGTTATCTGTTTAATATACATATACAATTTATACATGTATATAATTATTATAAATATTATTTCCAGTGTTATACTCCTTGAAATATTTTTAAAGGTTTTTATGAAAGTGTAGTATAGACAACTGTATCCTTATTGTTGGTTTATTGTAGATAGTCTATAATTCGCCTTAGAGAAAGTAACCCCCAGTTGACTCTTCGTATTATAGTGACGTAGGCCCAGCGTTGGGTATGATCGTTGGCTTACTTGCAAAGAAGGGTGACAATTCTAACTGTTGGCGAACCAATACTGCAACGAAGGCCCAACAAAATGCCAACAATAATTGCTACTAGGGAAACGATTTTAAGTTTTACTAACAATATTACTTTCTCTAAAAATCAACTAATAAACTTATAAAACTATATGTAATCACTTTGGGATTGATTTTTATGTATGAAATGATTATAAGTATGAATGCCTCGGTTCCCCGGAGTCACACTCACGATGAGCGTTGACAGTACCTCGTCAATCAACTTTTTGCTCGAAGCTCGAGCCGCGGCCGCTTGCCTTTGTAGTGTTCCGACATAGAAAAGGACAAGCGACTGAAAAACAGAAAGAGAAAGCATCTCTTTCCACTCGATTCGACTGCGTGAGCCCGCCTGCGACGCTTCCACCGGCCAATGGTTACATTGTAATCGCTGCGGTTCACGTTATCTTACTCGGTCTCGATGTGTCTCGTTCATTCTCTTCGTCACACAGTCCGATTGTGTGTGTACCGTTTCGGCCAATAATAAAAATACGTGTGACTGGAGGTGATCCAGCTATTGTTGTGACATCGATAACTCTCTAAACATTCGCTGACACTTAATCGCTTCGACGGAGCGTCGTACATATACATATACATTTCCCCGCTCTGTCCGTCGAGTCCGTCGTGCCAGTCGGTGAGAAGAAAAAGACTTTTTTCAACGAGTCGACGCGACGGCTGCACGAGGGGAGGTCAAGAAAAGATTACATTCCCAGGTGTCGGCGATACAACGCTAATGCAACGATGAAACTTTTTTATTTTTGATTCGTTGTTAATGAAACTTTTACTAGTATATTGGTGAGACGTTTCTGACTAAAATGATACTAAATACGACATAATTTGGATCATATGTACTCATGTAGAAAGTGTTAATAGTTCATATTTGTTCATTATCGCTTCCGATAAATCATAAGTAAATATGGTCCAAATTATATCGTGTTTGGTATCATTTTAATCAGAAAAATCTCACCAATATACTAGTAAAAGTTTCGTTAACAAAGAACCAAAAACGAAAAGTTTTATTCTTCCATTTGTTCCCCTCGCTCGTCGTCGGCTCGTGAAAAGAGAGCCGCCCCGGCGCGCCGTGCAAAAAATTATACGCTTGACTGGTTCCACGGCACCCTTCCCCAATGGTGGGGATGACGTCTTCACACTTATCGTGGGTAAGTCGGCTCACACTTATCCCGACATTTCTGTATAATGTATTTTAATATGAAGGCTTTCTTCCTTACATAATTTGTCCATATTAGATTCTACCTACTATATAAAATTTTAAAAATGCTCATTTTTAAGAGAATAATTTTTATTGAATTGAACTATGCACCGTGACGATTAATAGCTTTCTTCCAACGAGATATTATCGGACACATTCCATATATTTCATAAAAATAAAAATTGGCATTTTCAGATTGTAAGAGTTATTCAAACCCTGTCACTAGAGAGGAGCTCACGATAACACAAAAAGTGATCTTTGGTTAAGGAAACATCTGGTACATGTCATGACTAAGCAAGACTTCATAATTTCATTCAGCTCATTTTGCCATAACCCAATTTGAATTCATATTGGAATGATTCGAAGTATTCGCAATTATTCTTTTGATCTCGTATTGTTTACTTACGTAGAACAATTAAACAATCCCAATAAGAATGCAATAATCAAAAGAGATAGAAAAGCAAAGTAATAACTAAATTGCTCTGCGAATGTTTATGTAAATGCACAATTTTAAACATTAACTTATAAACATGAAAACAAAATAGAAATTTATTTCCTGTACGTGACGTCTTACTATTCTGATAATAATGTATAAATAACACTAAGTTTTATCAATGTCGTTATTTTACTGCATATTGCATGTCACAATTTGCTATAAATAAAATGAACAAACAATGCAGATCATATTTAATTTACTTATCACGGTTGACGGTCAAATATTCGAATATCGGTAATGTCATCTGGTAGAACCTAATATGAGTAGTAAAATGAAACATGCGTGCGCTTAAAACTAATGGTGGTTGGGTTGATTTTAATTGATATTACTGTATTATTTCATTTTTCTGACGGTGGATACAATTTTTCGCAGAATAGATGCTGTTGCAATTGTTTAATATTGATAAAAATCTCCGACGAAAAAAAAGTGTCATTACTGTTGCATATACCTAATAGACCGAGACGAATGTGTCTTCTAACGCATACATGGTGAAAGAAGCGCGGCGAAAGAGGAATGAAAAAATTCAAAATTAACGGGCGGAATAAACAAATACGCTGAGGGAAAACCAACGAATTTCTCGGTTTTCGACGCAATAGAGGCCGGTTGTTTTGCTGATTGCTGCCGGTGAGGTGAATACACCGTTGGCCGAGCCGTAAATAACCGCGCAAAAGCCAAAAATTGCGGGCTCAGCTTCGTCGTGAGTCGAACGTCAGGAAACAATGTCAATTGAAAATCCAATAGGCTGATCGAGAACAATTGACGTTATATCGATCCTGTGACAGTGACCAGCGGAACAGAACAACGCGCAATACGTGAAATGTATTCTATGCATTTTGTGCAGCGTGCTCTTTCACAGAGACGGATTTTAATCGCGCTTCGAGTGAACACTTCCATTCGTTTGTAAAGGAACAATTTTTAGTCAATATTGCGCCTTCCACCCTTCGATTGTATATTATGAAAAATTACAAACTTTTTAAATGCAAATTTATGTAGAGTAAGAGGTACTTTAGGGTACTAGTTCCTCTATTTTAATTTAAAAAAAAATGTAAATTAATCAAGGTAGTTAAGAAGTCGTTTGTATATATTCAGTTAAGTGTATATCAAGTTAATTTTATCTTTCAAAGTTCTTGTTTGCGGAAACTTAATTTCACACACAACAAGCCTATATGTAGGATCAACTTCTGTTTTGTTGTACCCTAAGTTACAGTATCTTCTCTTCGTGTTTTATAAGATATTATAGGTAAGATTACTTATATTTTGTATGATACTACATATATAGTATAATACATATATGAATACTCTTTACAGAACTTCTGTAGCAATTTGATAGTGTTAGCTACAATTTAATTACGCATGAATTATTATAGAAGTTTCAGGAAATTGTAAGGTATTTTTGTAATTTCCAAATACTTCCTGTAAGATTCTTTCATAGTCCACATTTCTTGTTGTGTATCAGTTATACGATTTAAGCGAAATAACTTCTAAACAAGTTGGACTATACCTAAAATTGCAAGAAGTCTTTTAGATACTACGAAACAAAAAATGATATACATATTTAGACAGGAAACTGTGTAAGACACAATTGTAATAATAACCTTTACGAAAGATTAATAAAGTTTCTATTTTGCTTCCAAAACCCTTAATAAATGAAATGGGTTTCTGTTCAGTTCCTATTTTTTCAAAATAATCTAGAAAAATCTAAATGTGAACAAACAACCGCAATCTACTGATTCCAAACGAGATAATCTTACGTATGGACTGTTCCATTGTTTTTCAAAATAAAACAAAGTATATTTTTCATTGGAAGAACGTCAACAGAATTTTACATTAGAAGGCATTAAAAATCAATTTATTAATGTAATGATTACGGGAACAAAAATCCCTTTAATAGCTGATTAAAGTGACAGTCAAGTTTCCCCGAAGGTGCATCAATTTTTTCCACAAACACCATTCCGGTACTTAATAGAAAGTACCACTTGATTACGCTCACTCTTTTTCTTATATTTTTCGGTGATTTCGTTTAATAGCGAATAGTAGAATCTAACTACCGTTTCCGAAAAGGACTCATTTCTGCAAATGGTGCACGGCGGCCATTGACTTTCACGAGATTGGCCGTTCGAAGTACACTGTCTCGTTTACATTTTGTGTGTGCGAATCAACAACTAAATTCCCATTACTTCCATCTATTTACCAGTCACCATTTTTCAATTACTTCATTCGAACGCAGTTCCTCTTGAACTGCTGGAATTCCGACGTGCTGTCAACTGTATGGGTAATGACTTTTGAAATGCACTACTTTCTAAGTATATGTACTATTCAAGATGATCAGTTGTCATTATAGCGTGTATCAATATGTAAATGTAGTACATGTACAAACATATAAGGATGATCATCGTCATTTTTAAAAATAGTATAATGTATTTTAATTAATGTAACGTTATAGCTACTGCAAAGATAAATTCCACCATGTATATGAATATATTATGTTTCTCAGGACCTTCATGCTTCTCGTACTTTAGTAGGCTTCCATTGATGTAAACACTGAAACATTGCCGAAAGGTATCTCTTGTTTATAAACTATCTATCATCTAACACTTGCAAGAATGTGTTCAAAATGATAGGGGCGTTAAAATTTAAATATATTTGTAACCTCTTTCGTAAAGAAAATTGCACATTATTTATTATCTCGGAGGTGATAGACCTTCATTTTATCATTATACGTTGATACATATTGTCAGCAGTTGTTGGTATATTGGAGTGCACTTTATTTTTTGACGTTCCCTATAGAAATAAATCGAGTATATTCAGGTCCGATGAACGTGTTGGTCACTGAAGAGTTCCGCCGCGTCTAATCCAGCAGGTGGGAAAATTTCTGTCCAATACTTCTCTTGATATTCTCGCGTAGTGAGCAGGACACCCATCGTGCTGGAACCATGTACTATTACGATGTACTACACGGGATATGTTTTCTAGTAAGTCAGGCAGAATTTCTCTCAAAAAGCGTGCATAATGTTGTCTCGTCAAGTTTCCGTTTATTAAGTATGGCCCGATTATTGTATTGTTTATAATAGCGCATCAAACATTAATACTTCACTGCCTTCGTCTACTTCATGAAGCCAATGTGGATTGTCAACGGCCCAATAATGAGTATTCCGCAAATTTTCTGAACCATGATTGGTAAATGTTGCCTTATCCGTGAATAAAACATGATTAAAAATGAGTTTCCAGTAATGGATGCCTACTAGAGTGCGGGAAGCATGAACATCATCTTCATACGTTAAGATATGCTTTTTTAAGAATAACTCCTTCGAAGGTCATTTGTCAATTAACATATTATACATGATTGAATTTGTTTTTTTTAAATAGCTATAACGTTACACTAATCAAAATATGTGACTCCATTTTAAAAAACGACGGCGCCCTTGAAATATCGCAAAATATGACCTTGAGAACAAAATTTTCTGCATCACAATCATTGTCCCACTGAAACAAATACTTTTTCCCTTACACATTTTCTCGTATCACTAAAAACAACGGATATGTTTCAGATGAAAATCCTACGTGACTCACCCTATATACAACTCATTCTAATCAAATTGATTTTAATAGATCAATTCTTGAACACGGTGATAGAGTTTGATAAAATGGGAATATGATGTCATCTGTGAAAAATTCAGAAGGCTGAGATGATTTAAATCGTTGTTCTGCTGGTTTCAAATATATTTAAACAATACGAGAAACCAACAGTTTTTATTTTTGTTCGTCTTCACGAAAGTAGAACATATAAATTAATTCTTATCTCCATAACCAGGGGTCGGCAAATCGCAGCAAATCGTACTCGTCAGAAAGAAACGGTATTCGCTCGTTTCATAAAGACATAATTTTTAATAATTACATAAATGCCTCAGCTTTCCCATACATTGTCGAAATATGGGCATAATAGGTTTTTAAGAATCAAACTGAAAAACGCTGTAGTTTTTAGTCGCCAGGTGAGAAAATCTAGTCGTCATTGGCGATCGGGAGACCGGATTCGTCGAGGACTTTCCATAACTATTAATCATATGATGATCTTTACTGTCATATTAATCCTCATCCCTTATTATAAAAATTTGCGAAGTACTGAATATATTTTCTCAATTCAATCGCAACATTAGCTGAATGTAATTTAAGAGTTACCAAAGCATCAGTAGTTCGAATATTGCAAGAATATTAATCACAAAGAATTGTTCACTCTGAATAAATTTTCGTTGGACCTGAAAATTATTTACATAACAAAAGTTATAAACAAACTTTCGATATTTGCAAGTGTTATATCAATGTTATTAAAAAAAAAAGTAGGCCAGATTCTTCAAAGTCTCTACAAAATACTTCTCTCTCCGCGAGTTTTTCCATAAAATATTCCAACTAAGAGTGATTGCATGATGTTAACTAAAAAATGTACAAATCAAGGCGAACACTAATCCATACAGCAGTGCACTTATTTCCAACGCGAAAAAAGAGATACGGCAGAGTTGAATTTAGAGTAAACTCTGCATAGTCCGTTTTGCTGGTTACTCCGTGATGTTTCATTCATTTCTAACACGAAGTTGCGAGACCTAATTTCGCTGAAACAGAAACTAACAGAGAGTGTTAATGTTCTGGTGTATGTTACGGTAAAAAAAAATCAATCGGTTGAAATTAGTACGATGAAATGAGAGAACGTTTTTGTTCCTGGAGGGCATTATTTTTCGTGCTAATTGTGGGCGATTGTTTCTTTACATGCTACATATGTATATGTATGTACTTTAGAGGATAAATGGAACATCTCAAATGCAGGTAAATAGTGAAATAACACTTTAACAAGACTTACAGACTCTTAAAATTATCATACACACACGCATCAGTGCTATTTTTGCTTATAAATAGTAAGTGAACTTTTCTTCATGTCTGACCTTGTGTTTCTTATTGTACTGTTTGAGAAAAATTCAAGATACATATCAGAAACATTGTTTCTTTATGTCACAGACATCTAACATTTTATTATTTATTACAATAATAAACCTAAAATAATCACTTAGTAATAACACAAACATATACAACAACTTAATAACAATAATATAAACATAATATGAGATCATAACATAATAATAATATAAACAATGATATACAGGGTGTCACGTAACTAGTGGCATAATTGTGTAGGGGGTGATTCTACGTGATAAGATTACTCGAAGATATAGAATAAAATCTTTTCATTCATGTGTAATGCGTATGTCGAGTAGCAATAAGTAGAAACGAAATGCAATGAACAGATGCGTTAGCGAAGTCCTATCCAATTGCAAGCGTATCCAGTAGATTCTCTAATTGTAAATCGATTTATTTTTTCACGTAGCATCACCTTTTACTCGGTTGTACCACCAGTTACATGACACCCTGTATAAGTAATAGATAGAAATATCACGACCTAACAAGAACTGTCACGGAGTAACCAGACTGCTCTGTAGAAATACAATTATATACTTTTTTTTTAATTAATCCGTTAACGCGCACATTCAAATCAATTCGAGCGGACGATACTAGCAGAAAATGTGCATACTTGAATTAACTCGAGCAGCCTAGAATTTTATGTTACCATAATGTATGTACTCCAATAAATACTGGCAATGAAAAATAATCTCAAGAAAATCATAATTGTACAAAAGAATAATTATTATTTTAATATTTGCATAATTAAACGTAATTTTTGATCATTTTTGTAAGTTTTCGTAATTCTAGAATATCGTGATTGTTTACGTTTCCCATCGATAAATATGTCGGGAGAGCGGCTTTTCAAAAGTTTGCTTTATTTACGACCATTATTATTTCAGTAGGCAGATTCATTCATTGTGTTACTGATACAGAATAAGGTAAAATGTTCAACTTTTTATTATTCTTAGAATCATTGTGGTTATTGTGTCTACATTTTACGTATATAACTTGAAGAAGTAAAATTATTATTTTTGATTGAATATTTTATTTGTTGTCCTCGTGTGTACAAGTATTCTACAGAAATATGTTTAAATTGATTTCCACGAATAATGAAAAAAGATGTTTTTTTACGATTTAAAAAAAAACCGCGAGTTAAGAGGTTAGAGATATTTAGTAAAATTCTCTTAACATACAATTTGTTTGTACGATGTCTGACCTATCATTGCATGTTTGACTGACTTTCGGAACACGAAAATATTATAAATTAATAGAAACATTCTAAAACTATCATGGACTTACCAGAGTTTACCCTACACCACGAAACGTTCAATTCACTGCGCAGCCCTCGGATTTCTGGTGCGTGGAATCACGGCTGTCGGCGCTCATTAAAAGTAATTATATATACTCCTAGTTGACGAGACGCGAAATCGTCGATAAAAGAAGGTGGCCTAACATCGTACGTCTGATCGTAAGAGAACCTCTCTCGCGGCGAAAACTTAACGATGTAAAAACGGGCCACGGTGTTTACTTCCATGTACTAGTCAACACGCACACACAGATCCGGGGTAGATGGCGAATGCGCGTACGCGCAATGCAACGATATGACCACCTTTCCGAGCTACGTTGAACTCAATTACAGCTGTAAGTTTACTTCGCGCCATCGTCACTCACCCGGACTTGCCTCGAGAAATCGATGGTGAACGATGGCTGTTCCCCTCTCACTCGCCCGCACGCGCCATGATCCAGCAACTTTGCTCTTTCTCTCTTTCCATCTGTACTGGGTGTCCCATAATACGGGGAACCTGTATCAGAAATGGAATTTGCACGGGAAAAGGATTAGCTAGTTGGGTACATTTGCCGAGTCAAATTTGTCATGCATTTGTTCTGCTAAAATGCTGAATGACGAGTTTAACTCGTCAATCGATTGTAAACAATGTTAGAAACTTTAAGCTTTCACGTTCAAGTGGCACTCCATTTACATATCCGAGTGCTTTAAAAAATATCACTCTTCAGAATTATTGGTAAATCGTTTGTCGTTATTTTTTGAATTCCTTTCTTTGTTTTGCAGTGCGTAATATTGTTGAAGGACCTTAACCCACCGAGTACTTGACTCTGCGGGGCGTCCAGGGCCGAATCATTTCTGACTCACATTGATAGGTTACTAACGACAAAGTCACGGTGGCTCGAGCTCGAGGCCCTTACCAACACTGTAGAAGTTTTGTCGATTAGAAGAAAAGACAGCGAGTGAAAAAGGAAATAGAGTGAGCCGAAGACGTAAGTCAATCATTCTGCGGCGTCTTAGCACGGCCGTTTTCATACAATGTTACACGTCGACAGTTCCCGAATTCCACGGACAGTTCCATCACTGTATGCCTATCGGTCTCGCGAGCGCAGGACGTGTGACTCCGGCATCGTCCACGGATGGTTAAATCATCTTCAATAGTGTGTCAATAATGTTATGGAAATAAATGAATATTTTCGATGGAATCTATTGATTCATTTTTAAACGTGGTGTATTAGGAGATGTGAGAAAAAGTTGAGTCGGATCCGTGTGGAAAATTTCTTCAAATTAAATCAATAGCCAAGGGGTTAAATAAGTCTTGTAGATATATTTAAATTTATATTGTATGTTTAATAGAACTTTGTCTTGCAACAATTCTTTCGACGAAGTTAATACAGTATTTTCTTCAGATAATTGTACCCTTCGATTCAGGAAACGTGATTGTAGAGAGTAATGAATTCGATTTTCTGATTATTTCATTGGCTGACGTCTCGATTCTGTCTTATGACAGTTGAAAGATGTAGTGATGAGTCAGTGAGAGGGATCGAAAGACAAAGCATGCGGTGGGGATGAAGATGTTATTATAAGAGGGACGAGAAAGCGTGTCTGTAAGGGGAGAATAAAGATGAAGTATCCAAATAAATGAACTTCGTAAGGTGGTCCAACAGATTTAAACCCGTTAAACGTTCACTTGTTAGGACGTTAACACTTCTGTGTATATAGAAAGTTTATTCAAAAGTGTAATATACCTACTTCTGTACAAAATTCAGCAATATTTATAATAAATTCTAGTTACGCAAAAAAGTATCTGAACAGTTGTAAGATCAGAGTCAAAACCTCCTCCGCAGTCATACGTGTGAAATCTTAGGTGTACGATATGGTGACCCTATGCAGCATCCGATTTCTTCTGCTCGCACACTCTAACATGGTTCCATTTAAGAAAAAAATGATTCCTGAAAAAGTTTATTACAATTGATTATAAGATTTATCGATGTTTTTGGAGTTTATAAAGAATTTCTCAAAAATGGTAAGTCTTGTCGAAATTTTGTTCAAATTATAGTAAAAGAGGATCTATAATTTCTCCCTATACGAGGGTTGCCTTTTATATTTCGGGAATAGAGAAAAAAAACAAAAATTAATCATCGTAAATGGCTTTATTGTTTTTCAAAATATTCTCCATGAAGATCGATGCACTTTTGCATGCGCTTGAACCAATTTTCGAAGCACTTTTTCCACTCCGATTGAGGTATCTCCAAAACATGCATTTTGAACACATTAACCGCTTCTTCGGGCGTCGAAAAACGTTGACCTCGTAATTTATTTTTGATGTGCGGAAACAAAAAGAAGTCATTGGGTGCTAAATCAGGGCTGTACGGCGGATGACCCATCAATTCGGTGTTTTCAGTTCCCAAAAAGTCTCTCGTTTGAGCCGATGTGTGAGAGCTCGCATTGTCCTGGTGGAGAACGATCCGTCTTCGGCGGTTGGTTTTCCTTATTTTTTCGAAGACTTCTGGTAAACAAATGGTTGTGTACCATTCAGAATTGATCGTTCGCTGTTGCACTAATGGTACAGTTGCTACATGCCCGGTTTTTCCGAAGAAACAGGCGACCATTTGCTTCGAAGTGCTTCGTGCGCGAACAACTTTTGTTGGATTTGGCTCATCTTGAAAGACCCATACAGTCGACTGCTGTTTACTTTCGGGCTCATACGCATAGATCCATGATTCGTCACCTGTTACGATGTCATAGACATGTTTTGAAGCACCGCGATCGTATTTTTTTAGCATTTCTTTCGACCAATCGACGCGAGCCGTTTTTTGAGCGATTGTCAAATTATGTGGAATCCAACGCGAACATATTTTTTTGACGGCCAAATGTTTATGCAATATTGAATGTATGCTGGTCCCACTAATGCCCAAGGATGCCTCTATCTTACGATAAGTCACATGACGATCTTGCAATATCAGTTCACGTACAGCATCAATGTTTTCTGGAACAACGACCGATTTTGGACGACCTTCACGAAATTCGTCACTGAGCGAACGACGGCCACGATTGAATTCGGTATACCACCGATATACAGTGGTTTTTGATGGTGCTTCATCGCCAAAAGTCGAATTAAGTTCATCGATTGATTGTTGTTGAGATAATCCACGTCGAAAATTGTAAAAAATAATCGCACGGAAATGTTCACGAGTTAACTCCATTTTTTGGCCGAGATAAATTTTTCGAGTCACTGTAAACAACACAAATAGCGTCTGTACGTCAAAACGTTCGTAGTACGAATACTGACAAAAAAGTCGAACTTTACGACAGAGACGTCGGTTTCCAGATGGCAGCACTCGGATCGCCCATTCCCGAAATATAAGAGGCAACCCTCGTATAACTTTTTTCATACTCCGATCCATTTTGAAGATAATAGTGTTTCAATAATGGAAAATTCGCATTATGCAAATGTATAATACTTCGCTAACTTGCATGTTGTGTGGATTACAAGAAATTTCTTGTAAAAATAGTGAATTTTTTAATTTAACACGACATTGGTTTTAAAGAAAAGAATATACGAGGGACAATAAACAATATTTTACACACTTTTAATTGCATTAACTTTAATTACTACTTGTATTATACTAACTATGAAAATGGATTCATTAATATATCTTTTTTAGCATCTGAATAGCAACAACGATAATCTTGTACAATTTGCAATACAAACTGCTTTTATTCCTAGTCTTTTGTTAAATATTCGTTGTAATTGGCCATTAACTGAATTGCTCTCTCTGCTGCATCATTTACCATCCTTAATTTGCTTACTATTTCAAATTCCTGTTTGTAGGTAACTACTTAGCTCCAAATACGTTACAGGGCCTATATTTAAAAATTCCGTATTTATAAGTTAATTTCTTAAAAAATAGTTTTGAGTATGCAGAAACGAAATATTCTAGTCCTTTTTCAGTTACTTCATGGACGTTCTAATTCCTTAGTGTAAACCTTCTAACACACTTCTCATTATCATTATTTGCATTATTGTTGTTACTTAAGGTAGCTAACATATTTCTTTTAGAATCACATGATACTTTTTCATCAAAGAAAGCAACTGCTACATCTTTTGAACTTAAATACCAGAAATCATTTTTAAGTTTATTAATTGCTACGTTAGATATGTGGGGATCAATAATATTATAATGAGTTAAATACTTTGAAAATGAAAACTTTGAATTTGGTGCTTCAACTGTGAAAGGAGCTCTAAACCAGGCTTCAAATTTTCGCTATAAATAACAGACATATGAAATAGAATTGACCTCCTCTGTAATTAATTGAAATTCAGGTCGAAAAAGAAATGTTTTCAAACAATATATGGCTTTTGCCATTAATCTCATGTGGTGCATTGCCCTTGGTTTATGAAAAGATACTCTACGTGGTGGAGGACCTCCAAAGAACAAAATTATTAACTTTAGAAACTTCTTGTAATCATCGCGTGGTTCATGATTTTCTAAATTACCTATTTCTGACAAACTGAATCATTTTATCTACCTATATCACTAATCAACACCTCTTTAATGTCTTTCTTTACGAGACCAGATTTAAAATTTGTAAAGCTATTTGGAAACATTTAAAAAGCGGTATACTTAGACTTACTGGTAACGACATTTTTACTTCAATGACGCTTCGCAGAGTTATATCGAAAATGTGATACCGACAAGGTGAACACAAGAGGTCTCTTTCTAACGTATGTTCTACCAGAAAAATAGCACAATTAATATTTCCTCAATTCGGCGATATCGTATCATAACAATTGTTGTGTGTAAAGTAAATAATTTTGTTCTTTGGAGGTCCTCCACCACGTGGAGTAGCTTTTCATATACAACGGTAATGCACCATATGAAATTAATGGTAAAAGCCATATATTGTTTGAAAACATTTCTTTTTCGACCTGAATTTCAATTAATCACAGAGGAGGTCAAATCTATTTCATATGTCTATGTCATTTGTAGCAAAAATTAAAGTGCCATCACATTTTCAGTTAGACCCCAATCAAAAAAAGCGTCATAAACCACATGGGTCTGTCCCTTTCCCAACAGACTGTGTTGTATCGGTATTGTCATGTCACCCGACGTGTGGATCCGCCGGTAGTTCGCCTGACACTCGATAGAGGTCCTTCGTCGAGTCGCGTTTTTCACAAGTAGGTATACGTTCTTGCACGTTCCTACTCCGTTCATATAAATACAAGTTCTAAAATCCTCTCGTCCCACACGCTAGGGCAGGAACCACCAGCTATAGCCCTACTGATGAGTCTCTGTCTGGTGGTTCCGAGCATAGACATATATAGACGGAGCATAAACTACCACTTTTGGCTTGGGGACCGTAGGATTGGAGGGGAAAAGACAGCAGTCGTTAGATATACGTCGGTTAGCTTCGGATGTATTCGGCTCGATTCGGCTCGTTATTAATGGCTGGTGGGCTGCATGCCGTACTATTATTTAATGCTTTATACTATTTATTATTTTTGTTGAATAGATATATCTATACAAACTACATGACATACGGAATTTTTAACGTATAATACGTATATTCTTTTCATCTCTCATAGCATACATGTACAGTGAGTGTAAAAAGTATTCGTACACCCTTTAAAACGGAACAACTCTTTTAAAATTGGTCCAAATGACTTGAGTTTCTTTGTGAAGTTAGAGACATTAATTTACTAAATGATGTGTAAAAAATTTAAAAGTTGCAATTGGTCCGAATCGCGAAGAAAATATTAAAGGTCGTGTTTTACAACTTTTTAATCTGAGGCTATAATGACAATTTAATAAATACATATCGAAGATTTATGTTAGTTATATACATGTTGAAAATTTCATCAAAATCGGTTAACGTTGCTACGAGATACAAACTATTAAAAATGTTGAAAATCGCAGTTTTTCCCGACTTTCGATCTACAACTGTGGTAAATCTAACAATTCTCACATCTTTTGATGTCTGTCGCTCGTTTCTGTATTAACCGATTTCAATGAAAGTTTCAGTATGTACATAACTAACATAAATCTTCGATATGTATTTATTAAATTTTCATTATAGCCTCAGATTAAAAAGTTGTAAAACACGACCTTTAATATTTTTTTCGCGATTCGGACCAATTGCAACTTTTTCAAATTTTTTTTTCACATCATTTAGTAAATTAATGTCTCTAACTTTACAAAAAAACTCAAGTCATTTGAACCAATTTTAAAAGAGTTGTTCCGTTTTAAAGGGTGTACGAATACTTTTTACACTGACTGTATGTAACGTGATTGTATACCCGAATAGCACCGAAAAAGAATGAAGTTACCCAATTTATAACTAACCACCCCCTTACCGCGAATCTTACTCCTCCGCTCAGTTCATGCTCCGTCTATATATGTCTATGGTTCCGAGACAAAACACGCCTCCCTGTTTCGTCGCCCAACCGTTTCTCTCCTTTATTCCCAGTTGTTCCACACATTCTAATGCCTTCGGATGGGAGTAAGAGCAAGAATCCAAAGGTAACGTCGAATCCGGGATAATATCGCACCCGGGGACATGACAGTATACCACAGGGTGTCTCGTAACATGACGATTTCAAATAACGTAAATTATTTGTGGTACGAAAAAATGTTTGAAACCAATGTTGCATGGTTTCCAGGGGAACATACAATGCTGTAATCTGTTTTTTGTTACTTTGCTTTTTTTATGGGGATATGAGGTTCATCTTCAGTTTTTTAAAAGGAATGCCAGATATTTTTTCTCGAATTCGGATAGAGCACCAAACTTTTCGTAAAAAAGTATTACACGAATAGGAGTTTAAAATTAATAATTCCTAATATAATTTGTAAAACAAGTTTTATTTTACGCGGTGTTCGAAGTATTGTCCATTACAATCAATGCACTTACGTAATTGGATTATGAGTGAACGAAGAACTTTTTCCAGTATTCTGCAGTTATTGCGGCACATGCACTAATACTATGTAATAATACGTTCTCGCATATCTTCGGCTGTCGTTCGTGGCCCGCGATAACTACATTTTTCTAACAAGCCTAGTAGTGTTTCGGACAAAAATGTGGAGTATGATTTACCTGTTAATGATCCTTCAATGAACTACGGTCCAATGATTTGGTGACCAATTATACCGCACCAAACATTCACTTTCCACCGGTGTTGGTGGTCAATTTCACGAATCCAATATGGATTCTCTGTTGCCCAGCAATGCATATTTTTTGTATTAATATCTTTTCGCCTCATATCTCAATAAAAAAGCAAAGTGACAAAAAACAGATTACAGCACTGTACACGGTACGTTCAAAAAGTTCCCAGACTGATTTTTTTACAGATTAGCCCCATCTCTGAAATCGAGATGATACTAAATAATTTAGACCTTTCTTAGTGTCCTATAACTTTCGTGTTTCCCGATGTTCATTTGTTCATTAGTACTATGTTGTTAAAAGTTGCTTGATTTTATACGTTGTCACGATTACAACCATGAAGCAACGGGCCGCAATTAATTTTTGTTTTAAGGGGTCATGCTCAGTCAGAAATTTTCCAAAAATCGATTTTTCACTTTCTACATTTTCTTCAAGTACATCTCAAAAATATTCTGTGCAAGTTTCAAGGTAATCCAATTAAAAATGACAGAGTTACAGACGTTAGAAAATGAACATTTTATATAAGTGTAAGCTTGACTTGAAACTTTAAACGCGTTTTTCTCGAAACTACATTTTCCAAATCGGTGATCAATATTTCTCGAAAAATACTGTGTCGATTTACATGAATAAATCGTACAATACTTTTGCGCCTTATTTCAAATCAAAAAAACCTTGTCCTTGAACGAAGGATACTTTTGTCCGTTCCATACTTTTTTTTTAATTGACCAAAAACGAGTGATTTTTTAGGTAAAAATCGCACTTTATCAGGAAAACGTCCGCTATTTTGTTACTATTCAATATTTCGAAAACCCCACGTTCAAGGACAAGATTGGTTCTTCTATTACATAAATCTTACTGAATTTTTAATGACAGTGTAATTGACTCACCCCGTATAGAATGAATTCAATATTCTTTGTCATTGAGAGTCTAACTGCTTTTGAGTTTGAAGTCTATTTTAAAATTGTAAACCGTCTTATAAGAGAAGCCGCACCGATCACAACAGTCTCAGGCAAAGTATTATTCTGCTAAGAGGTAAAACTATAATCGCTTTATGTATCTTCTCTACAAATAATTAAATACCTGCTGACAGAAAATAAGTGTCACTACATTTTGTAAAGAAGATCAAATGGGGTACACGTTTATGTGAACGTGTTTCATTACTTTTATGTATTGAATTTATTGAGCGATTTTTTGTATCTAGTGTGAGTTCAATAATTTTGAAAGAAATGATTGAAGCTAGTTTCAGCCACAAATGAATGTCCTCTTTTATATGTATAGTAACAAAGTCAATACGTTAAAATATTCTCATGAATTGGTGAAAAGAAATTTGGCTGTTAAATGAAATTGAGTAATTGTTGTTTCTTCTTGTAAATGGTATAAATCAATTTGCTGTTAACAGAAACACTATTTTACTCATTGTTAGAGAATATTTAGAAAAATGGTCACATACTAAAAGTAAACATTTCTGGAATCATAAGAGCATAAAATAAACTCATTAACCTTTAAAAATATTTTTAAATGGGGTCAAATAGAAGACATTAAATGTGTCGAAATAAGGAAGTGGATGTGTACCACTTGAAAAAAATGGCTCAATTTCTGAAGTGTCTTCTACGTATTATGGGACACCCCCTATATCGATCAGTCCGCATCGTTTCGCGGACTAAAGTTCAGGAGCTGCGACGCCCGGCTTTTCAAAGCGATCGGAAAATCACGTTCCAGCGTGGGAAAGACATTTTGCCGAGGCGCGACGTGTTCCGAGAGAAAGACACTCCACCAGAAAATGTTCCTGGCGTTTATGAATTTAGAGGCACCATAACGATATCTAACGGGCTCTTATATGCTCGCAGAGGCGTACCATTGGTTTACAGGAGAAACCGCGACCGAACTTCCGATGCAGACCCGTTGCGTAATGGAAATTGTGCCCGAGGGAATGCTCGGATGTTTTTCAACTCGGTGGCCACGGGAGGACTTCCGGTGGAGACCGGGGCTCGTCAAATGTGTCCCGTGGTCAAATGGTTACCCAGAATGGAAAGATATTTCTATTCGAGCGTTTGTTCTTTTGTACGATTGATCTTTAGAAAATTCTGTTATTCAAAGTACACCATTTTTCGTCATAATTCGGTAATGCAAAAGAATTGTGGAAGCTACTGTACTATTGTCGCATTGCAACACAGCGATTACAGGACCTCGACCGTATAAATTATTTTGTTACCATGAAACCCTGCTAACCTGGATTTCTGAATAGCTTCAAGTTGTATGCGCATAGGGCAATATAAGAGACTTTTACTCATTCTGGACAAAGGCAGATTGCAGATATCCAGAAACAATACGGGAGGACAAGCAAGGAAGCTTCCTTTTTCATTTTTTCTGTCTTGTTTGGATGTGATACGCATACCACGATAAAACTACTAATTAGCCATAAGGCAAATACCTACAGTTTTGTTAAAGTTTAGCCAATACAGTAAATCAGTGATGAGAGTTTGAAGGCTACCCGGCAGTGACAATGAGTGTTCAGGCGTCATCCCCACTATTGGACACTTGACTGGTTCCACGGAACTCCCCTAATGGTGGGGATGACGTCTGAACACTCAGCGTCCAAAAGCTTTCGAACACTCATCGATGATTTACTGTAGAGAAGTCTCCCTGTTCCTCAGTTTTTCTCATTATCACATCCAGCTAGTCAACCTTTGTAAATAGATTCACGTCTTTTCGCTTACCTCCACCAATACTTCTTTCTTTTAATGAACCATTATTTGTTGTTACCACGTAGTTTTTCTATCAAGCACACACAGTTAATTTACCGTATAAGGGCGCGGAGCATTAAAGCAGTCGCGCTAAGGACTTTGATGACGCAACGACTATATTTGCTACTGTTATTGCAGTTTATTCACGATAAACTCTTAATTTACCACTACTCGCTTGATGACTTAATACCGCACCGAACTTTCAAAGCACTTCCCACATCTGTGGTACCAAGTTTTAAAACTTTTTTCTAATTTCCTTAATTCGACTGTTGTTCAGAACACACGTCACATTCTTCTGAATACCATTGAGACCTATTTTTGACCAAGAAAGTGGTTGCTGAGGTTATCCACCCATTTAATTCGCTGGATCTGGTCCCTCGGATTCCATACTGATCCCAAAGCTGAAAATTCATCACGAAGGGTTGAAAAACATCATTTTCAAGACGTCGAGGACATTCAGAAGAATGTGATGAATACTCTGAACAACGTGTCAACTACAGCTTTTAAAAAAATTTTTGACCCCTTGCAACACACGTTTCAACTGCATTGAAGTTCTCATGGTTTACTTTAAAAAATCAAATATAATACTTTCTTATCTGTTTTTTTATTTCTGCATTCCGGGAACCTTATTGTCGAACAACGTATGTTTGTGTAGGTGTGATTTAATGATGAGAACGAAGTAATGCTTGGACATATGCTGTATCTGCGATTTCTCGAAGTCACGTCGAGTTCCAATAAATAATTGTTTATAGGTACACTGGATGTTTGTACGTGATGTGTAACTATTCAGAAATCCGTATTAGTGACGATTAGCCGATTATATTGACGGACTCCTAGATATGAGAATATTGCGATTTTTGGCTATCTGTGTTGGGTCGTAACAACTGTTATATCAGAGATTTCAGGACACACACGTACATTCAACCGGACCTTCGATGTGTCTGCCATTGTTTCTTTGAATCCTCGCCACCTCCAACAAGCGATCACGAGCTGTATAATAGTCAACAATTTGCAAACGATGTTTACATACAGGAGTAATTAACGTTCTGATTAATGGCTGATTAGCGCATTTGTTTGACGATACTTGATCGGAGAGGGCTGCGGGTGAATCCGTTTTTGCTTAAAGGGAACCGACAGCTCGGCCCTGTGAGAAGAACGTCCGGAAATCGTTCCGACCAGCGAACTTGTTATTTATTTACGTACTGCGGAGAATGGTTGACGATCGCTGGCCAGCAACACGGTATGCGTTTTACGTTTTATGGTTAAACCGAGCAGGATATATGCGGACATTGTGTCCGTGCCGGGGAGACAAGCGAAAAAGTGGAGCGTCATTGGGGATGAAGTCATGAAAATGTCAGCGAGATAGGACTGGAGCCGTCGGTGCGAGCTTAGACACCGTTAAAAAACTTCTCTAAAACGGGTGAAAATCAAGGGAGCGTGATTTTTAGCAAAATTGACTGTGGTTTCGCTGGTTTGCGGCCTCGGAAGTAAACTGCCCGGGCCAGGAAACTGCTGTTCGAAACTTCTGGAACAGGTACGGCGAACCGGTGGAACTTTGATTTTTGGGCAAATTGTCCGCGGCTTCGCTGCTCGCCATTCACCAACCGTTAGCGAAAGTACAGATTGGTGTAGTACAACGCGTGATATACCATAAAACTCTATGCTACACACACTATCTAAACGTGTAGAATCTTCTTATTCTGGTCTACAAAAGGTATTCTTTGCGATAATTCAAGAAACGATATCAGAAAAATAAGTGTAGAAAATAAATAGCACCATACCATTTTTAATAGACATCAATCATATTGTATAAATAATTAACAATGGAATGATACGATAGCTAAGTACTTACAATCCTTACAAAATGTTTCATTGTACACGACCTATTCGAAATGTTTCCAAAGTGGAATTAAAACAGCAGTTTTCCGTAAAATGATGATACTCTTTACCAGCAAATATTAAAAATAATTTTCTTTTAAAGAGATACAGTTCTCACAATAATTGTAGGAACTCTGGAAATTGATCTGATAATTCTTCTTGAGTATGGTGGAAAGAACGACGGTCGAAACTGTCGGTTTCGCAAATCATAAGTTTATGAAACCTGTTGGTCTCAAAAGATATCTCGCTGTTTGATTATTCATCGTATTCATCTAATTCAGTTACATCAGACTAATTATTGATACATAAATTGAGAATGAAGACAAAGAAACGACAATCTAAAATCATTTTGACATTCACAGAGCTTCGACGACTACTTTCTCCACCGTTCTGAAGGTGAGTTATCAGAGCTATTTCCAGTGCTTGAATAATTATCATGAACAATGTATCACTTCAGAAGCAAGCTACTTTCAATTATGGCTGATTCAAAATGGGAATATCATACGAAAAATTGTTGTTCTAACTTCAATTCGGAAATTTTTGGGACACACCATGTATACTTGGCAGAAAGTCACTTTGTACCTAGCTTTAAATGTAGATCAGTCTGTCGAAGCTTGAAAGCAACTATTAAATAGGAACTTCAAAGAGTTTCACTCAGAACTTCGAATTCTAATTCGTTTTTCCACTCCCTTCCATTTTCTTCAGTCTAACAGTGCTTCCCATAGTCAATCGTGACATCCAAGCATTACGATCCTGGTGAATTATTCTTTCTAAGAGCTGTTGCCTGACCGTGATTTCTATAAGGGAACCGAACAATTTCGTGCCAGTTTTATTATTGCCTCACGATGTAAAGCAAAAGCACGGTGACCAGAACGTTATCGATCTCTAATCTTCGTGTCGTAACGTTTGCAGAGCTGTGCCCGATTTTGCGACGAATTCCCCTTTACGTGACATTGTTCTGTAAATCTGAAATTACTTAAAATAAGACTAGGGCATATTTACAGCTTATTTGCAATAAAATGACAATATATAATTTCTATCAGTTTGACTGAAACTATGTGGCTCAAAAAAATTACAGTCCCTGAAACGGTCAATACAGCGTATAATTCCTGGACAAGTTATTATAAAAATAAAATCAGGTAGCATTGTACGGAAATAATGTTAATTTATCGAACTCTTTTTTTCGGTTCCCAAATTGTTTTGAGCAATGTATAATTTCAAGCATGTATTGAAAATCTGTTATCGAATAGGTAATAATTTTTTCTTAACTGTTTAGACAATATTTTTCGATAACGGAAGCACATATTTCACACGAATGTTTTGTCGCACGAAATGTAATATCTCAATTATTTTTTCGTAATGCAGTTCCTTTTATTTCTCTTCGTCTTTCGTGATAATGACTAAATTAAAGGAACAAATTTCGTGTCCAGTTGCATATTGCGCCTCGCGGTAGACCAATTAACGCCGACCGATCGTTCGCGATGATAAGATGCTTAAAAAAAAAAGGAACTGAATATACGGGTCACGATAAACAGCATCGCTGGCAGAAAAATAGACGAGAGTTTCGATCAGCGCCGTCTAACCGTGTTGTGATTCATAATTTACGTCAACCTCGTCATTCTTTGATGCAATTAATCAAAAGATTCTAGGTTAGAGAACTGTTACATGATTATTCTCCGCCGTGAAGCGCAAACAATGATGCGGCGATATAAACTTGTCGATGCAAACAGTACCGAGACAGTTTTTTTTTATCTCAGACTGACACCGTTGCCTTTTTGAGTATACGTGATACTATAGGCTCGTGGGTGACCTAAAATAAAATCTAAATATTACAAATACTATTGAACATTTCCGAAAAATCCTTTCTCTATTCTTCTGTAGACATTTTAAGATTATACGTACTTTATCATTCCAATTTATCGAAAAAAAAAACATTTTTATATTTTATAGCTGTAATTGTTGGAATATTTATACATTTCTAGAATGACTGTTCACAAATTTGTGAAGAATAATCCATCATTCGCTTACATGCTTTAGATGATTAAAATATGGTTTCGTTACGATAAACACACCCTAGTATAGCCGATAATCCCGATGCTTATAAAATTAATGAAAACGTACACAACATTCTTTCTTCTCTATTATTCCACAAATTATGGTACAAATTAAGAAGATAAATAAAATCTCACTGTTTTGACGTTTCTTTATACTTCTGTAGACAAGATTAAAATTCGATGGAGTCGCCGGCGAGTCCAGAGTGTCGTTCTAAGATTAACGTTGCGTAAGATTACTCCCTCGTTTAAAAGCAGCTTCGAAGAAAACCAACATATGAAATTGAAATTAGATACTATGTACTTCGAAATGACTCGTAAATTATTGTACGACTTTTCCTCACGAAGTTATAATAGTTCGAAGATCGACAATTTTTTGGCGAAAATTTCCTGACCAATTACTTTTACCACCGAGTGTGCATTCAAATCTATGTATACTAATAGCCCATACTAATGATATTTCTTGATGCTTATATTATTATGCATTATAATATCCAAAACACAATTCAAAAAATGACTATGCATTATAATATCCGAAACACAATTCGAAAAATTACTAATAAACAAATTTCTTTACATACTATTTCATGATTCACTTTTTATCCACACTTTAATCCGAAGAACCTTCTATGTTTCTTCTCCGTTGGAACAATATCAGATCCTTTATTACAAGTCATATAACATAGAACACAATTCAATTTTTTAGCTAATAAATAAGACTGAATTAGCCAAAAAGTGATAACTACTGTTGTATAATATAGCACTTCTCAGAAAGTAAGCACTTTTCTGCGGACAGAATATACCTGTAGTCATTATTATTATTGATCACTATGATAACAGTGGCCGAATATTTGTTTTCGTGTGCTTTACATAATAAACAAATGAATATGATGACTATTGGTGTTCATCCAATGTCTCTTAAAGGGGAATTCTATCTTGTGAGGCCGCAAAGTAAGTGACTATTTGCAAATTTTTTGCACAGAAACTGTTCGACAGATTAATTCAAGGTTTAGTATGTTGTTTTTTTAATGTCTTTAATTAGTGTTCCAAATTTTTGTATAATGACAGAACAAGAAATATTGTTGATACAGAGTGGTGAGTAGGGTCGTTGCGTAAAAATCGGGTAGGGGAAAGGTGTCTAAACCAATCCCTCGGGGTAAAAGGATTCCCGGCTGCCCTGTGGCTATTAGTGGTTCTATATCCTAATGTCGTTCTACAATAGTTCTCCCCGCACATCACTAGTCGTTGCTCGAAATGCCATGTAAATATCAGTGCTCTGTGTGATGTCAACAAGAAAAATTTAAACTTACTGTAATTTATCTAAGATAAGGTCTTTCTCAATGTTGTGTAACTTTTGTCATAAACAGTTTAATGTGACAGCTGCTTCTTGCGCGGATTTAACCACAATTCAATAATAAGTTAATTAATGTTTCGTTACCGCATGTAATAAGTTGAGGTTATATTCAACCACTGAATGTGTGTTGGGTGTTTGGGGTCATATGATGCCTCCCTAGTAGGATAAAATGATCCCAGAAATCATTTTATCCATATGCTATATTATTGTTTTCTTCGTTTAGTCACAACAATGCCCCGTCAGTATAAAAGAAAAACAATGCGTCAAAGTTGTTTTTATTTAAATAAAATGTAATAAAATGCTTTTCGATGTTCGTCGTATTTACTATCAGTACGTATAAAATGATCCCCGGGGATCATTTATACACATACATTACAAAATGATCCTTAAGCATGCCTTCAAAGAAATGTGAATAAAAAATATAATTGACAAGTAACTAAATTTTATTTAAGCCAATGATAAGATAGATCTACTTACAAAAACTACTTCACTTTTATTTAAATAATGAGCATTTGTATTTTTCATAGAAATTACGCCTTAAAAGGATCGTTTTAGACACCTTTTCCCTACTACTGGTGTTGACGAAATGTATCCCAAGAATTATCTGAAACACAAAAGGAAAAAGAGATTCATAATGGATATTAGTAGAGATTTGTAGTTAATTTACTGTCGTAACTATCATTGTTTTTTTAATTTAAAGAAACATTTTCCAATTTTTGAGCAAAATTTGATTCATTTTCTTCAGAATGCTGCCATTTTAACAATTTTCTATTCTTCTTAATGAAACTACTACCGTAGATAGCCATATTCATACAGATTAAGATTTTCTTTTTCCGTTTATGTTTCTTGGGTTACATTTCATCAACGCCAGCAGCACCTGATTTTTTTTCAACGCCACCAGCCATCACACTGTATCAACAATATTTTTTCTTTTGTCGTTACAAAATAATTTAGAGCAATAGTTAAACATATAAAACAACCTGGTAAACTTCAAATTAATCTGGCGAACAATTTTTGGTCAAAGAATTCGCAAAAATCATCTACTTCACGGCTCCACAAGGTAGAATCCCCCCTTAATGTAATGCGGAGAACAGAGCCACTAGAGTGTTTCGTCCTAAACAAGCACTTCGGAGAAGCCACTACAGCGTCGCGTAGTAGCCGAAGGGTTAAATCGTCCTAAGAAAGTTTATCTGTCGAGTATTTTCGTCGATTCGTCTTAATCTGAAGGGTGAATCGCGAAAGCCTACAACTGTAAAAATTTCTCCCCGCTTTCAGACTTCCTTGAATGAAACGTCGACGCGCAATCTGAGATTATCCCGTGCGCCACATTGTTATTCATAACCCGACTTTCCAAGTAGCATTTTATCTTGTCCGCATTCTTCCGTCTGGATAAACGCGCCATAGTAATCCCTCCTTCCCTATGGATAATTTCTCCATCCCCTTCCCCATCCACGCCATTTTCGTCCGTTCTGTTTTTTTGTTACGGATTGCCTTTAAACGTTTATGCATACATTAAAAAGGTATCGATCGGTCGATTTGTAATAACGGTTGGCGTGCGGAACGTACGCCGCGGAGAAGATTTAACCCGAGCGGCCACGAATTATTCATAGTCGGTTTGATCGGGCTTGGGAACGAAGTTACTCGACGAACAAACGAGAATGAAATCTCCGTTCAATGAAAAGGCAAGAATTGAATGAACCCGTCTACGCTCCTGTCATCGGACTTTTCATTTGGCTAGTTTCTGATGTAGAAACGTGGCAGAATGAACCCGTTAGAGGGTTCGAAACTCGAATACGGACCCCTCTAGACACTAATGAATTGTTGGTATGGCCATAAATGGGAAATATTTAAGGGAGAAATAGTTTAAGTGCTATTGTCAATGATAGATGCTATACTGAGTTAATATTTTAAGTGGAAAACGAAATTACAGCAATTGAAGTATTACTTTTTTTAGAACGTGAAACATGGCACATAGACCGAACCTGTTTAAAGTTCACATACCGATTCAATATATACATATGATCCAATATACATAATACAGTACAGAGTATACAGTATTGAGTATCGCTTAAATATTGCAGAAATTCTAATTCGATTAATGCTAATAAAATATTAACAAACTAAAGTGTTATTAGAAAACAAATTAGAATGAATAGAATATTTGAAAATAGAACCGAACTATTCTGGGGACCGTTCACATGAAGTACAAATTTCCAATAGTTACTAGTACTTTATTTACATATCTATTAACTAGTTAAAATATGTATTTTACTTAGATCTGTCTATCACTTGTTTAATTTAACGCACATGACTCAATCTTTTAAATCAGGCCTGGCGAAATAGTGGCTCGCGGGCCATATCACAAACAATACCGGTCCCCACTACTCACTTGTGCTGCGTTGCGATAGGGGGACAAGAGGCCTTGCCCCGCGGGTGGCGCAATTCATAGGGTCAAAGCCGCGATGACCCTCACGTCGCCCGCGGAGCAACTGGGCCGAGTGTGTGGTACTGGAGGTACCACCTCCTTTCGCGGTCTGCCCACGAGGGGACAGCGTCGAGAAGTGACCCCTCGGCGCTGTAGGTACGAGGTGGAGGGACGGCACGTGCAGCCGTCCCCCCCCGGGGGGGGGGGGGCAACCGCTACCCACCCCCCTCCCAGAGAAAGCCCTCCCCTTAAAGACCTGTAAGGGAGGGCAATGGGCAGAGCTGGTCGCTATCAACCTGGTCGCTCTGCCCAAGGGTCACCGGGGGGTTTTTAGCGTGGTGAAATCCCGCGTTGTCTGTCTTTGCTCCCAGCGGAGGCGGTGCACCTTCATCCGGGTTTTCCTCCCGTTAAAAAAAAGGGGGGGCAAGAGGTGTGTGCGCACATTAGGTGAGGGCGACACACGTTGACATAGAGACTATGTGTTGGAAGTGGGGATAGTTAGAGCATGCGCGCGCATTCTTGCCACGATCTCGACGATCTTTCTGTGGGTATGGAGAGGGTCATTCCCCTACGCCCAAAAGAGCAAGCCGGTAGGAATGCACGCCGATGTGGCCCGCGGATTATTGTTTGGCCAGGCCTGTTCCAAATTATTTGTATTTCAAATTCAAGTAGTACATTTAAAAATGATTAGACTAAATTATATAATTTTATGAAATAATTATTTACTGATTAACTATTTATAATTCAAATAATACATTTAAAAGTGAATTAGGCTAAACTATATAATTTTATGAAATAATTATTTACTGATTAACTGGTTGTTTTTATTCTGTTAATAGAAACATGAAGTAATTATATTAAAACCTATGTTACAAAATAATATTGTATTTAATGAATGAAGAATGTGATTTTACCACATTAAATTGTACAAGCAGAATACTCATTGAACAATCTTTCTAACGTAAAGAAGCCTAAGTACAGAGGTAATACTGAACCTTGTTTGTTGGCACGACGCTTCTGCACAAAATTGTTAATATTAGTGCCATCTAGCTCTAAATATTTTAGTTGAAACTATATTGGTCCTCCATTTTGTCAAAATCATCTTATGAACTCATTAAATCCTTCTCGTTAAAATAGAATTATATCTATATTAAAACTAAACTGCGTATATTCGTACGTTTTGTACTATTACAGCCAAAAGTTACAAAGCAATAAGTAAACAAAAAGTTCTATCACCTATTACGTATCATGTGATTAAGAATACACTAAGTTTCATACAGTTTTGAGTTATATTCTGCCTCACACATCCAAATATACTCCCTAAACACATCAAGATACGATCATCAATCAGCGAACATCTCCTATGAAATTTATTCTTTTCTATTTTCACATTTCTTGGTTCGAAGTTCACTTACGCAATTCTTAAATGCAGTATCTCACCCGGGATTTGTTATATGTTCATTGACGGACCTAGGCAGTCGTTTACCAGACAAGCTCGTAACCAGGGTTCAATTAATGCACCAAAGTAATCTTGGCAATTTATCGGTGGCTAATAATTAGTTTGTTAATTGGAACGCTGCGAAGAACGTAGCGAGTAGCGGATCGAAAGCGCGTCGCTTCGTGAGCTAGGGGGTTCGTTGCGTCGCGGGCAACACATGCTGAGCAAAGAACTCGTCGTCGACGACGGCACGCTTCCTGGCGGCGGCCGCGGCAACGACGTCGGGGGAAGAAAATCAAAGCGAGTCGCCACCCCCGCCCTCTCTGGACGCCCGGGCTCTGTGTAACTGTGCTTTGTGATTTATCGTCGCAGAAATATTGAACGTTGCAAACTTTTCAACACGACGAACCCGGGACGAGCACAGTGAAAAACGGACGAGAAGGATGGCACACGGAAGAAAGAATAATGTCGGCTGAAAACACGCAAACGTCGCGCTTGCCGTGTATTCATTCGAAAATTTCGTGAAAACCGCGAATTTCGCGACCGATACAAGCCGCGACAAGGGAGAGACGAAGCGTGGAAGAGACCACAAAAGGAGGGAGGGGGAGGAACGAAAAGATGACATTATGTTAGGAAGTAGCCGCGAAAGGGAGAGAAACACACCCACAACACCGGAGACAGAAAGGGGGCGGCAAAGAAAAGGGAAACCTGGAGATGGGGTGGGTGGATAAAAAAGAACGCTGGTTTCGGGGTGGGGCTTTTAGGAGGGTAGACTGAAAGTCGACGGAGAGAGTGGAGAAGCCCGTTTGTATTCGGTTTTACGGTAGTGTATATGTGAAGGCCGATGGAGGGTACACAAAGCACGGGCGTTGGGGCCGTATAGGGTTGTGCCCCGTGAGGGTGGCGCAAGCACGAGTCGGTCGTTGTGATTTCATTTCTCGTCCGTTGCATTCATGTGGGAAGCTACCATTAATTAAAATATGGGGAGAAAAAAGGTTAACGGAAATGCTGAACACGGAATGTATAAAAGATTCTCATTTCACCGAAACCCATACCACGGAATAACCGCGGGAGGCGGATTCTGACAATGCTGCCGGATCCGGCGAATAGATTTGCGCGACTGCCGTGCACAGCATTTATATTCTATCTCCTCTGCTCACTCTCTGTCCCCCCTCTTTCTCTTCCCATCCTTCTGTCTCTGCTCGATGTTCGTTCTCTCCGTTCAATTTGCTCCCGGTAGACGTATCTCCTGCTCCCTCCACGGGCACCCTGTTGCCACTGGTAGACCAACCATGTCATGATACGTGTGTGTATTTATAATTTTCGTCGTTTGTGCGGCAGCTACACCATCATGCGTGTCCAACCATTGTCGAGTCCCCGGAGAACGGGTGAACCGCGTCGTTCAAAATTCCAGAATCGAAATTGGTCGTTGTAGCTTGTGTCAATATAGCTGTGCGAAATCAAACCTCCTCCTGGTATTCGGTCCGCGGCGATCGTCTGTGATCACGAGAACGAAAGACCTGAAAAACGGCCCGGACATGCGTCACGTGACTTTGTCTTCGTCGGTTCTATCCGCTTTTTTTAGATTTTACGATCGTGTATCGGGCTCACCACTGATCGAATTGTTATTGATGAATTGGAAATTAGGTGGGATCGTTCGCGGCGTAACACTTCCGGAAACGCGCGAGAGAGACTTCAAGATCAATGATCTGGACGCCTCTATAGGTTGCAAAGAGTCTAGCAATCGTTTTCGTTTCAATGGAGGCAATCAGTGGGCGTTCTGGCGCTTTTGTCGATTGCGTTTCACCATCCCTGAACTTCGCCGAGCTCACGACTTTATCTGGGATCTTGTGTGGAGTGTTTCCCGGTTGTGGTATGAAATTGATTAACTTTGCCAGTCTAATAGATTGGGAATGAAGCAACTCTTTTGTGTTTACTGTTTTCACCGGTGAAATAGCCTTACGCGGGTCTGATGCTTGATCTCTTTTGATCCATCGTAAAGTATTATTTGCTTGTACCCTGGCAGAAACTTTTACTTGTGAATTTTAGTTAACACGTTTTCTGATTATTCTTCCTCGGAAAATTGTATAAACGAGTAATATTGTAAGCGATAAAGGAATACATTATGTCAGCCCTGGGAAAAATTGGCTTGTGAAAGCTAAAACCTTTCTTCATCACTGTCCGCAAGTACCAAGAAGTAACAGAGACAACAGTCTGAGCTTCTTTGTCTCTACGTTTTACAGCACTGTATTAGGCCGTTTCACGTGAAATGTGCCATTTTACTAACAAGTATACTTGACTTTACTTTTATGAATGAAAATTATTAACGTAGCTCTTTTCTTTATTGCAAAAGTACACAGTGTACTCTGCTCGTTTCAAAGTACTATCTAACAAAACGAAAAATCAGTTATGTTAAACACTGATGTTAATAAACGTAGAGATCAATTTCAAGTAAAATCGGCATTTCTTCCTACATGTATTAAAAAATGGACATTTAAACCAATTTCATACATAAACTTTATAAAGATGCAAGTAAATTTCCGCCAAAATGGATTATTTAGCGATAGCAACATTCAGCGGAAAGGTGGCAGCTAAGTGTCATCGAAGAGTCTCGTTCAAAATCAGTACAATAATTACGTAATGATTATAGTATGAATGTAAAAGTTGCATTCCAATGAAAAATTTGTATAGAATCTATTCATTCTTGCTCTGTATAATAAAATTCACATAATGTTGAATATAATATCAAGTGCCGGTAAATAAACCAATACATATTTAATTATTCAGAATATTTATGAATTATACTAGGTGCGGCGGTATTAATACTGCAAACGCTTATAAATTGAATATTTCGGTCAAAATAACTAACTATACTACTCTTTTGAAAATGGATCGATCCATACAGGTATCATATACAGGTTGTCTCATCTAACTATATTACCTCGAATAATGGCTTGACGGTACATTTTATGAAAATTTTGTGACCTGAAATTTAAATGGCATTATGGGGCACATCTTACAGGGTATGTTCTTTTTTCTGGGTGGAGGCATTTCAGAGATTTCAAGGTCACCTTGATTTTTCTTGACGGAATTACCTATTGTTTGTACCACAGATTGATAGAGCATCAAATTCTGAATAAAAATGTGTTGACCTTCGTATGTGCTGAATCTAATAGTTAACGAGATATTTACAAAATAATCACTGTATTGAGATCGCCGTATTGAAATTGAGGGGCATCAGTTCGAGCACCTGTAGGTTCCAGATAGTGCTAGTACGTATACACGCTTCCAGACAGTAGTAAGTATAGTGATCTCTAACTATATTGCCTCTAAGTATATTGCCACGCGAGGCACTCCTCCCTCACGCGTACTTTCGCGCGCACAACCTCGCTCTCCCGCCACGTTGCGTATGCCAGCGCACCAGCATGAACCAGCTTTTGGGTAGGTGCCCAGACCGAGGCTACAACGGCAAAACTTGGAGGGAGCTCTGAACTCATTGCTATTATATTGCCCTACAGCCCGGACCATGGCATTATAGTTAGAGTCCATTATACGTATTAAAAATTATTTTGAAAATATCTCGTTAACTATTAGATTTAGGACGTATGAAGGTCAACACATTTTTACTCAGAATTT
>NW_015374165.1:344189-409821 GCF_001272555.1 Dufourea novaeangliae | reverse complement strand
GAAGGGTTGTTGCACGCGATCGAGAAGGGAGACCGACCACTCGAGACCTATCACATCGATCACTAAGTAATCAGTAATAAATCAGTAAATATCAGTAATAAACTGATAGATATTCCAATCAAAATTCTATCTTACAGTTTTATTAATTATTGCGCGTTAAAAATTAGTATAAATAGTTGTTACAAATTAATTAGTGTAGGTTAAAAATTAGTGTTAAATAGTTATAAATTTGTGTAACGTGTAGAGTGTTAAACCCAACGGTGGAACCGCTTGCGGGTCTAATTAATCGCGCAGTGTGTGGACATTTCTCGCGGTCGGGACAATCGCGCAGTCTGTGTGAACACTTTTCGCGGACTTCTGTGGAGTACGTGCATGTGCGGATTAATTTCATGGATACTCGTGGACAGGACAATTGTTATACCTGACAACTAGAGTGGGCATTAACCCTCTCTACTCGATAATATTTGTAAGAAGATATTTACATTTCTTGCGAATTTTATCGAGTAATCAGAGTTAATGCGATACAAGTGAATTCGACTCAAATACCGCGGGCACAAGTTATCGACATCTTGTACGGGGTAAGTAGACAGCTGTTCTACCGACTTTTCTTGCACGTCGTTGTAGCTTTAAAGTGACTGTACGCCCCTTACGAACCGTGATCCGCTGACACTCCGTACGCCCGGATTGCCATCATTTGGGTCAATCTTTAAACGCTTATAACTAACAAACGAAGCATTTGTCGCAATTTCGTTGTTCTTAATTTTCGACTTATTTTGCCTCCAAAAATTAGCCCTTAAATTTTTCCCCACTGGTAGTCGAACACCCTGTATACCTTAGTTTTTAACTTATGGATGAGTGAAGAAAAAGATCGAAGTGCCCACTCTCGGGTCTCAACACACACCACTGCACTCCACAGAGTGGTCGAAAGCGGTGTTCGTAATGTTGTAAATTGAAAAATTTTAATGTCTTTTGAGAGAGGACTACTTGTATGGTAATATGTTAAACCCCATTTATATGCCTATGTTGTTATTCAAATGTAAACAGTGTTCAAAGTCAGCAGCAATTAAATGCTTGCTAAAACCTTCTATACTGACTATAGTTTCAATTCACGATAGTGAACAATTTTTGCTTTGGGAGATGTAACCTAATTTAGTTACGAATTTTATTACATAGATACAGGTTCTATTCGGTGCATAAATTAAAAAATAGTGCCTGAATGAAAAGAAGTACTTCTTCACTAAAGTATCAACTGTGTGTAAAGTTTTAAAAAGTTGCAACCATTTGCGACGTATATTATTGGTACCGTATGGAAGAATGAACCTTTCTGTACTAGATACAAAATAAATTGGGTGCTACTTCGTGCTACCTTTCGAGGAAATGGTAATTGAATTGAACTCCACCCATCTGTCAGAGTTGGTACAAAAATGTCAGTAGTAAATAGGAATATTAAGACTCACAGAGACTCAACAATTTCTTTTTAATAAATTTTATGGCTTTACTGTACTATCTTATGACCCCCGTTGTACAAGAACGTAGTTTATTAAACAAATATATTTGTTTTAACAACAATCTATCGATTTTAGGACTCAGCTACCTTGTAACGTGTATTCGAGAATTGACAACCATCGATTTTGATAAATGTGTGTTATAATGTAGTTAGCATTAACCTGTGTGATACCAACGTATTTTTTTATCTCGTATCATCTACGTTGAAGGAGTGAAAACAGCCCTCAAAGTTAGAAGTGTTAAACATGTTTATTCGAATATCTCTGGAACTATTAGAGATAAAAGAACGATTTAAACGGCGATATCACGTGTAGAAAAACATTTGTTTAAATATTATATTAGAAAATATCACTTTGTTGTTTATTTTTGGGGTGAAATGTTATTGTATTTTCGTGTACATTTTATATATGGAAAATATATACCCAGACACAAAATACGAATAAATTGGAATTTTGATTGTTGCTTTACTAAAAGAAGTCATTATATTTGTAGTTTTCTCGCCTTCTGTGTAAGGGGTACTTGAATGCACATAATCAAACATGTAATAGACTAGAGTTGTGCAACTGATTGTTCATAAGCGTGAACAGCTCGAAGTCGTGGCGTGAAGACCACTGGTGGGGATACTGAAGCGAGACAAGTGAGTTTAGCAAGTCAATCTGAGGACTATAGTGGGGGTAACCCGGGAGGGGAAGTTCGAGCCACTGATGCTCGCAAGCAATCAGTTGCGCAGCTCTGCAGCAGTGATGCCAGAATCGTGGGATTTAGGATTTTTGACCTGGCTTCGGCCACTCGGCCGTCGCGTCGTAGATGTGTGACGTCGGACTTTTTTCGAGAACACCCGAAGCAGAGCGCACACAGACAGAGCTAGAAAACGCAGAGTAGGACGTAGTGGGACAGAGTTCACGGACAGGGTTGAATATGCTTGTGTAAAATACCCATGGGAGGTATTGAGAGGGTAAGTGCTGGTGCGGTTATCCCACGATTCTGGGATCACTGCTCTGCAGTAGACGATGCGATTTCTCTGAAAGTCCAAAATTCATGGTAGGGTAATTCCAACCGCTTTAATTAACGTGAAAATTAACAGCAACAACACACCAAATTTTAAGACACGGAAAGAATATCATGGGTCATCATTTATTATCAATTAGTGAATGGTCAGAGAAAGTACAGGAAGCCAAAAACAAAGATTACAAACATTACAGGTTACAGGTACCGCAACAGTAGAAAAATGCCCCGAAAAAAACAAATGCAGGACCTGATGGCTATGTTCTTAATATCTCCCGACCCTACATTTCAACACTATGAAGAGTAAAAAGAAGAAGAGATATAATTAAACTTCCCCCCTGAAGAGATAATTAATTTATTAGATATTGGTGTAAATAGTTTCTGTACAAATGTTTTAACAGAAAGTAATTGAGTAATTAACTTTTTACTAATTGCACACTTAGTTTAATTAGTTTATTTTAGAACGTGGTCACCCAGGAGAGGGGAATTTCAATATTCCCCTCCAAGGCTCAGCTTTGACTTTGGCGTCGGTAGCTATTACATAGTCTCGCAATTGAGACTACCGTGGAGATTACCCGAGGAGGATATTTCCTCCGACTTTTCAACCGCTCCAACTTTTTAAGGCCCGGGCCACATGGAGGAAGTGAAGTACTCGTTCGGGGGGGGGGGCGGAGAGTCACTAGGATCGTCCCATCCCTAACTAATGTTTAATCTACAAGAATATGAACGTCGGGGCCACCGATCCTTCGTCTCCAAAAGTAAGTACCAGCTTACTCTTTGCTTCATCCACAGACCGAGCCAGTACCAGGATGGTAATCATCGTAAGTCACGTCATCATCGAAAGAGAGCTGTATCGCTTATTTCCCACCTCCTGTCATTACCTACCTATGTCCCAAATAATTCAGGAACCCCTCCACCACAAGTATCCATTTCAAAATTACCATCCTCCGTACTCAAGATCCAGGAGAGAACGCCATCGTTCCAGATAGATAGATGGAGGTGCCATGCTAGCCGATCTCTAGGAGAGACGTGATCGGATTCGCACTGCATATCATGTCCGAGGATATACATGAATTTCTTTTCGCTACAGTCGGGTAATGAATTTATAATAGTGAAAGTCGAAAAATAAGAGTAGCCCGCCGCACTTCGCCGAAATTCCCCACAAGGAGTAAATATCAGTTTCATCGGGGACTACCACCGGGTTCTGGGTCTTATAAAAACGTACCCTACCCTAAGGTTGATGCCTTCTCTCTCAGACGTACCACAGATCGGTGCAGCGAATGCTAATCGCCCCATGATCCATCGCCGATGTAGTCCCGAATTATGGTTTTAACGGCACGTGCTCGTTAAAGCGAGGCCTTGTTTCAGCAGTGCCATGCTTTACGTTCGGTGCCTCATCCTTATGGATTGCCTTCCGACATACGATTCTACAAAACTCGTTGGGTCGATATCTCGCGAAGCGATGCTCTTCATCCTTCCGAGACTCGGTTTACCAGTACGTTTTGTTATCCGGTATCGCATCCGGGCCCCATCGCGTATAAAACTACTCAATGGCACGATCAGGCCTCCGAAGAGTACCAACCTGATATGACCCGCCCCTCTCTCCCGTCCCTCGGGCCCGAATGAACGATCCTGTTCTTTTTTTACTATTCTCTCTCGCTGGTTGGAACTCTTGTCTGAACCTTCCAGTTTGATATGTGACCGCGCGTCCTTTTCCATTGTCCTTAAAGTCCACCTAGTTTATCGAAGTTAAACACTGCCTACTCGCTATTATGGTTCGGTGTACCCCCTCCCTATGCCAGCAACAGTGTCCGACTTCGATTCTACCGAACCCAAAATACCCAAATACTTCAGAACCCTGCCATTCCGCGTCCTCCACGGGTCCGATAGTTCGACACCCTCTCTCCCATCGATAGCCATCCTCTTCCCGGGGTTCGGGGGGGGGGGAGGACTGGGAGATATTTCTGTGCCTGGATTCGACAGGATTCCTCATCTATCTTGTCCTACACACTACCTCTTCACGGCCAGACTACTTGACCCTGGAGCCTGGCAATCACGTGCCCAAATCTCAGGTCAATTCCTATCCGTATCCCACCGTACCTCCTCTTACGAGGCCGAATCCGTGTTTATCCTACTAATACGACCGTTGTGGCATCCTAGAATATCCTGTCCCATCCTCGAGACAAACTATTAGCCCATAGTTTTCCCGATTCCGGGTGGGATTAAGAGAATATTCTGGGCAGAGTATACGGAGTCACCGATCCTCCCAACTCTTATCCCATTCTCTTCACGGATGGTCTTTGTGGTCTCATCGTAAGACAAACACTAGCCTCTATCATACCACTCCCAATCCATATCTGTATGTACCCTCCTATAACGAGGTCGGATCCGCACCGTCTCTCTACTTATTTGTGTGTTTGTGTCAATGGTTTTCCATCCTTCCTCCGACTCCGTCCATCCTTGATTGCCTCTCTCTTCTTATCCTAAGTTCTTGATCATCTCCTCTTGACGCTGAGACCTTACATCTCCTCCTAAATTTTCTTCTTACCCGTCGGTCTCCCTAGTACAGAAACGTCATTTTTATAAAAATTCATTTACACAAAAAACTGAAGGTCACCCTCTCTTTCGCATCCCGTTCAGAGTCGAATCTCCAGACAGGATCCCAGGCAGCACTTCCAGACTTCTCCGACTGACTAAAACATGTTTATAAGATGTCGGATCCATCCGGACATTCTTCCACCATCCTGAGATGGAAAATCCCCTACATCTGCCGCCCAATTGCACACTTAACACAAATTAACAGTTTTCAGTCAAATTGTAACTAAAGAAAGCTAAAATGTTAAACAAAGTAAAAATAACATACTACATTTTATAATTAAATATCTAGTCACCCTGTACTTTATATCACTTACATTTGTACAACTTAAAGGTCATAATACAAGGTTCGTGAAACCAAAGTTTCATTAAAATATTTTAACGTCAGAAAACTTAGTTATTTTTCATCGTACTTCGGCCGTTTTTGACCACTCTGCGCCAGAGCATTGAGTTACGCATTCACTCGAAAGTACCAGGTATTCTTCGACTAGATAGTCTCAAACCCATTTTGTATCCTTTCTTGCAAATCATGCACATTATTTACTTGCGTTGAATACACAATAATTTTTTAAAGGCCAATAATTTTCGTTAATCATGCATCATTCGAAAACTAATGGGTACATATAGGAGATTTATTTATGTGACGTTTTTTACTTATATTAGTGTGCAGATTTACTCACTGAAGTATTGGCTCTAGAACTTGCTTTCGTGGCTAAGTATTACATTTTTCCAAAAACCTATTGGCTTCAATAAATACGGTTTAGCAAATTTCATCCGTCTCTGTCTATTCCTAGCATTAATGAATGTCTTTTTTTCTTGTCGTTCTAACATATACTACGCCAGAAAAGTGTATCATTATAGACTATCCGAATAATATGTATTCATGTGTGCTGTACGTACAAAATATTTTTCGTACGTACATACAATTGCAATTAAACTGAATTGGTTTCTGGGCTTAACTTCCTTCCATTGAATAGTATTAAGTATTATTGGTGAGGAAATCCTAATAATACAGTGAATTGCTCCAAGGCGTTCGCGATTGTGAGGAGTCGTTGATCAGCTTGTGAAGGTTAGAGCGAATAATTATTCAGTGTCGGCTTGATCCCCAACTGAACCGGTCGATGAGGAAAGTGAATGAGATTACTGATAGTGAGATTGAGCGAGACAGACTACTAAAGAGTGATTTTTCCGACGATACCGAGATCTCAATGAAGTATCGAACAGTAAACTAATTGTTACAATTAAATAGTATGCGATATGAATTTAATGTAATAAACTTAATGTCGAATTTTTTTCTATTCGTGCTATGAATATATTGCGAATTCCAAGCATGAATGGCATTATATGATCGTTTAAAACTCAATAGAAAGTTTAATGAAGTTCACTTAGATTTTTGTTTCCTTCGGAACCATCTTACCAAAACAAAGTACAGTTGACTCCCTATTATCCGTCCCCGCTTTAACAGGCCACATTTATGGTGACATGAAATACAGTATATAGATAGCACATTAATAAATGAAACTAAATTAATGAGGTTATTTGTATATTCAGTAACTACCTAGAAATGATAAATGATAGGTACATGTTGTCGGATTAACCGGCCAATCGTTTATCCGGCCAGAGGTCCCGGCCCCACAGGGGCCGGTTAAGCGAGAGTCTACTGTAAACAAATTTCTGCTTCATTTCAATTTTTACGAATTAACCAATAGAATTATATATTTGTATTAGCATCCACAGTCTAATTACGAAATACAATATTTCGGCAGAGTTTCAAGATTTCAGGCTTCAAAGAGAGTCTGCCAGCAAAGCGAATATTTGCGGAATTAAACTGACAAGTGTATTAAATTGGTGGAGAATAAGTAGGTGTAAAGAAATTCTAAAATACTACTATTTATTATTTATTCCTAGGTATTTCTACAAAAATCATTAGTAATATGAGGAATGCTAGTAAACTATTTCAATGACGTGAGACAGCAAATGTAATAAATAAATAACTTTGCGGAATATTGAAAAGAAATTCAGGTCGTACACGATAAATTTTGAACATTAAACTCAATAAAAATACCTAACTAGCTCTTTGTTGTTTGTGGTGTAGCCACAGCTGTTATCTTATCACATTGTCACTTCGTTGTTTATAGATGGTGTTCTACGCACTCTGCTGTATCCACTCACACTTCGCATTGTTTTGTTACGGAATTACGAACTTTTTCAAAATAGGTATTACCGTCACGCGAATTACTTGATGGGTACCGATAATTACATTTAACTTTTATACTGTCAATTTTTCGACCCAAACGTTTGCCAACACAATTACTTTTATTTAGCTCCTTTAATTACAGTGCCAGGCAAATGCTTTCGGACAAGACGCTTTTGCTGTTTTATTTAAATTAGGGTTACCATTGATGTTAGATTAAGTAACAAACGCCTGTCTTAACTAATTGTTATTTTCTTAGGTCGACAACACTACCAAATTTGTAGTCTGAGTGACATTTGTCAAACAAATTATTTTTTTTTATTGAATATACCGGCTGTCCACAAATCGAAAATATTATAGATATTGACTTTCCATTTAAATCGTGTGTGACCTTTTTGTTTAAAAATTTTTGACAAACTATTGCCTCCCACTATCCTAGAATGGATAAAATAAACATATGATACGATTTTCTTCACATAAACTGCATTTTTTTGGAGTCTTGAATGGCTAGACATATTCGGCAGCCAGATTTGAATTCAGCATGTCAAAATTTATAGAAAATGATGTATAACAAGTGAAAGAAAACATTCAACCACACATTATAATGGAAACCCGCAATTCTCTTCACAAATGTCAACTTTGATATTTTTTTATATTTTCAATATTTTTGCACTGCAGAAATAACTTTACGTATAAGACAAAAAATGAATTAAAAGGAATCATCCTTTACAGAGATAAGAATTTTTTGTGAAGTTAGCTTTCATAAATATCGATGAAAAGTGCCAGAGGGTTTGTATCTTTTAAACCATACCTCTATGGTCACATGGACTATAATATATTTCAAAAGTGGTCCGTTTGGCGTGGAATGACTCTTATTACAGAGAATTAAACTCTATTGTATAGTCTTTGAACGAAAGAGAATATTGTTTTGGCTGTTTACTAACCAACTGCAATAAGACCACTTCATTTACGTTTTATACGAAATAGTACGTTTCATTAAAATCTTAACCACCATATTTTATTGATCACCCATGTATGAATGACACATCTTTCAGTCTCAAAACTAAAAATTCACGTTTATAATAAAATGTACAATAAACTACAAATTTATAGGTAAGTCTCACAATATTTGAGAATGTTTAAAAAAATTAGAACTGTGACAAACGCTATATTATATAGTTTCTAATCTTTTAAAGATGTGGGGCTTACTGTATGAGAGTTTTATGGAGCCTTATCTGACTGTTAGGGCGAGAATTTTAATGGTACATGATATTTGTTTACTATACTGTGTATATCATGTGAAAAAATGTAAGTTAACGAGATTGATATGTTTGTGCAACGATGGCAAGACACTAAATTACTGTAAACTGTGTTAAAATATAGATATGTGTGACACACTTGACAATCTAATATAATTTACACTGTTTTTGCTGTTGTTATAATTTTCTTATTAAACAGTTTATTAATCTGTAAAAGCTCTATATTTATTTTCCTTTTTTTCTCTCTCTTCGTTCTTTAAAGAACTGAACATATTCCGCATAAACATTGTTGTTTTATGGAAAATATTACATACTCTCACGTTGACTGCCAAGAAATTTTCACTATACATAGTATGTATGTAAAGATAAAATATTCTATAGAATTGCTGAGTTGATCTGTGCTGTTATAGTTTGTTACAATATCATGTTTATTACATGTTACATTATAATAGTTGTGTTATAGTTAAGTTACAATACCAATGGTATGTAAAAGTTTCAAGACATTATTTATTTTGTATAAGTGTTTTAATTTATTTCTGACCTTGTTAAGCATTAATAACCCTTATGGCGCATCTAGCAAGTGACCTAGATGACAGTGAACGCGTTAAGACGAATTTCCTTAGATATTATTTAGATCGACTATTATAATCATATCATAAGTATCATTTAAAATATAAGCATTTTGAATACTGAAAGATGCTTCAAATTTTCGAACGGTACTGTACAATGTATAATCCTTAATGCAATCGCCACCTTGGAAAAGGAAAAGGAATATTCATTTTTCAATAATTTCCTTGACACTAGAACCACCGACGATAAACGTAAAACGAAAAACGACAACTGTTCGAAAATGTACAAATTCATTAAATCTTTCGTTCACAGCAAATGCAATGTGCTGACGTTACTGTCAACATTCTAATAACCAGTCGTTTCGACCCTCTGGGAATGCTAGTGTTCATTCATCTAAACTAAATCGTTCACCAAAGTATCAACCACAGAGGCAAAAAGGGACAAGTTGCAGGCGATAATGATATCTCAGCTGCAAAGCTGTTATGCTAGAATCTTTGACATTTTCAGGAACTAAAAATCACTTCAGAAACTTGGACATGGAACTGAAGAAGAAAACAATTCTTAGTAGTAAGGTCAAGGACCTTCCTAGCCGCAATTAAGATGAAGTATACCAGAGGACAGTTGATCCTCTATATTCCCGTGTGTGCACGTTCATTGGTGAACAAAGGAGGATACGTTTTGCTCGTCGAGCATTCGCAACCGATATAGGTAAGTACCTGCGGCTACGTGAACTTACACCGTATACGTGAGCGATGCGCATCACGTGCGCTCTTGTGAATGTGAGCCACTCGTACATAAGCCTGGGTTATGTATGCGTATGTACACGCATGTGATCAAATACGTGTGGTCATAAGTCATACCATATAGCGTCATTGACGAACAAAGAAGGAGACAGCAATTCGTTCGGTAATGATCATTCTGAAACGGAAATCGTTATATGCCTTCTGCTCGTGTTGGCAATTTCTTTGCAATCAATTTGACAGTGCGTCATACTCTCGCTTTCCGTGCTTGAAATCTCTCCCGTGTTCTCTTAAAAGTTTACGTGCTCGTATTTCAGTGCAACGTAACTGTTTGCCATTAGAATGAAGTACGGAAAGTAATCTTTTATTATTATCAGATAATAGAATGCAAATTGTATTAATGTTATGCGTTTGATAATTACTGAACTGGAAATTACTACATACATATGTAGGTAGGTACGTGTTTTTTTGTTGCTTGCAGTTATTTAAGGTCCTGTTGGCTTGATATTAATTCACCGTTATTGCTTGGATTCCGTAACTTGATTCTTTTACCTTGTATTTGGATATTTACTCGAGATGCATGGAATAATAGTATGAAAGCGCCAGCAAGAATCCCGGCTTAAAGGGGGAGCCTGGTGTAACCCGCTGAAAATTGAGAAATATTCGGGAATTATTTTTGAAGAAAGTACTTAATCGATCTTTCTCAAATTTATAGGTTGTTATACTACCGCATTATAGTTTATAACAAAATTTTTTTTATTAAAAAACGATGACAACTAACAAAGGTATGAGAGCTTTCTCCCACTCTGTCGGCGACACACTTGTTTCGCTGCGTGCAATGTACAGTCTGCTGTATGCGTCTGAAATCAAATATTCAACAAGATTTTTTTAGCTTAAGAGTGTACGCATAGAATGAACCCAAATATAAATTAATAGAAACAAAATTGTATAAATTGCAGCCTCTTGAAGAAAAAATTAACTTTTTTCGGTTAAATTTTGCCGTAAATATTTATAAAAAAGTTATTTATTTAAACAATATCATTGAAAAAATAGGTTCATTCTATAAAGAAAATGTTCACGAATATCTATGCAAAAGGCCAACTCAATCGGTTGAATGCTTTTGGAGTTACATTATATGCAAATTTGAAAAACGTCGTTTCGAGAAAAACACGTTTAAAGTTTTCGGTGAAGATAAATAACAGTATTCGGATACTTACAGCTGTTTCATGCTAATCCGCTATACCAGGCCCATACATTAGACCCTCCTCTCCCTCAAACTCTTCAAGTAAGGTCGCATTCTTTTGACGCTCTTGTCTCTTCAGCCGCTGCGCGTCGTACACGTTGGCGAACATCTTACATTGTTGCCCAATCACTAAATCCAACTCTTGCATCAATTGTAAAACAAAACTGTACCCCTCGTTAAATTGTCCAGCAGCTAAGAAGGAAGCGATTTAAACAATTTTGAAGCCGCAATTTAGATGCTTAGGTACCAGTCGCCACACGGTGGAATTAAAACTCTCATTTGCGTTCTGCGTATGGCACCCTAAGCATCTTTCTAACAAATCCAGACGCGACAAATCTTTATAAATTGGAAGAATTATTTTTGAACGTCCGGATGAAGTGCAGGTAGGTGTCTGTGGTTTTTTATATCATCTTCAGCCTCTGCGATGCGCCATTTACACCACGAGTCAAATCCTGCGGGACAGTTTTGATGGAGCGGCTTTTTGTCGGTGGAAATCATATGAAAAAAAGTGGCCATTGTAGCCTTCTGCATTTCTTCAACAGATTCGGAATTCCTTCTTATGGCTAAACCATAATACTTTGTCAGATTTTTAATAAGGGCCTCTGTTAGTTTTCCTTTGCCTCCAAGTTTGGCAGATTGTCTGACAGTTCGCAGGCGACTTCCCATCCTTTTCTCGACGTGACCAACGCATTCACTTTTTATTATTTTGCAATCATCGCCATAAGGTTGTACGTCTAAAATCGCTTTGAATGTCTTCGAGTCCCTGTCTCCAATATAATTTGTGTATTTCACTCCAGACTTCTGATCAGATCTTGAAAACATTTCAATTATAGAGTCCACCTCCATTTTTCCTATGGAGCCGTGATGATTTATAGGACTTCACTTTCATGATGTTCAAACTACAACTTATAGTCATCAGTGTTCTTTTTCTTTTCCTAATATGTGCAAGCTTGGCAATAACTTCCTTTCACAACGATATCTATCACTTTACCAGTGTAATATCCAATTATCGTAGTCACACCAACGACGAAATAAATTTTCTCATTGTGGTTAAAAAAGAAAAAAAACAAAAAATCTATTATCATGAACGGACCGAGAAACGGAGCAGGTCACACTGCGCCGCGCGCTTTCTGGTATACCTGCGTCGTCTACTCCGTAACAAAAACGGCTGTAGCAGGTTTAATTTTTTGAATTTCGTTCTGTGATTTTGGGATGACATTTTCGAGGTGTTAAACTATCGATTTATGAAGAAAAAATCGATTTTTTTGACCCGCTACACCAAGCACCCCCCTTAAGTCATTTTTTTTTCTTAATACATTATGTTGCTCTTACCACAAAGAGAGAAAATGACAAAGGAACTGTTAGGGTGGTCCCTAATTTTCAACAGTCGATTTGTTTTACTCTCACGCCTTAATATGGTTCCATTTTATTAAAAAAATGATCCCTGAAAAAGTTTATTTCAATCGGATAACAGGAGAAGGTGCGGACCCAGCCTCAAAGTTTTGAATTTGTCGATGTTTATGAAGTTTACAAAAAATTACTCAAAAATGGTACGTCTTATCGAAATTTTGTTCAAATAATATTAAAAGAGCGTTAAATCTTCTATAATTTCTTCCAATATAACTTTTTCGTACTCCCGTGCATTTTTAAGATAATAGCGAGTAAATACTGTAAAATCTCCATTGTAAAAATAGTGAGTCTTTTAATTTAACACAATATCTATTAAGAAAAGAGAATATAAGGGGAACAGTAAACAGTATATTATATTGTTTTATTTACATTAACCTTAATTACTACTTCTTTATAATAACTATGAAAATAATTGTATTAATGTATATTTTCTAGCATCTAAGTAGCAGCGACGATAATCTTGTATACAATGTGCAAGACAAACTACTTCTGTTCCTGGCATTTTTAAAAATATTTAGTGTAATCAAGCATTAACTTACCTGCTCCCTCTCCCTCTCCCTCTCCCTCTCCCTCTCCCTCTGCCTCTGCCTCTGCCATGCACATCTTTTTCATTTGCTATTCTACGCAGTTTCCTTCAATGCATACCGATTTGATTGTTCGTACTATAAGCGCAGCGCGTAGCCAACTCTAACGCGGGAGTTCAGCCGGCAGACACGCGCTCTGATTGGTCGAGGATTTTCGTTAATATATTAACAAAGCTCCAAATAATTTTTTCACTAAGGAAAAAATTGTTTCACATCACCTCAGGAATCACTCCTTTCAAGGAGTTACAGCATTTTTAGGACACCCTGTGTACATCTTTGTATGTACTATCTTGGCAAGACATTATAGGTAATACATACGTGTGTTACGACTCGTTTTTTATGTGCAAGAATTTGGTCACTATCATAACGCGGTTTGTAATGTAATCTAGTAAAAATTATTTTATTTTAACATTCTTTTTAATTTCTATAGAATTAAAAAATTGTCAATACTTTCTCACTTTGTTATGAAAACATCGTCGATTTTATTCGCTGATATTATGCAATACTTAAGAGAAAACTACATAGGGAAATAAAAAAACTCGACTGTTAGGAAATGTATAAAAGTTTTCTGCATATATGTAAGTACCCACTTGCGAGAATCGGTTGCTTCGCAGATCTTTTTGTAATTGTAGTGGATATTTTTACGTATAGGAATCAATTGAACAATCGGAACCGAATATTGTCAGTTGACATATCGTACAATTTGACAATCTTATAGATAATGTATCCCCAAAGCTTCACAATGCTCCGCATCTAGTAGTTTTACTATAGCAGTCTCAATTCTCATTATAAACTTAAAACTAAAGATGTCACGAAATTCGTGCTACGCAAAAGTAGAACAACAAAAGTGAGAAAGGTAGTTATTTTTATCATTCAAGAGCGGATACTTTTTCTTCTGGAATATTCGTTATAACAGTCGACCAATTTGCAAGATATTGAGAAAAATGTGTTTCTCATTACCTCCTTTGGGGGGGGGGGGTCCATATAACACATGTTGAATATTTTTCAATGTACTAACCCCTCTGCCCAATTACATTAAATTCGACGTGTTTCACTTAAGGTAGCTCACACGTTTGGTGTCGTATCTATCTGGGGCTCCAGATAGTGCTTTATACTGTTTATCAATTTTACCAATTTAATTTGAATCATTAATATTTTAAACTTATTCAAAATACTGAAGTGGAAAAAAATTTACAGAAAACAAAGTACTGATTCTATGTTGGTTAGACACAGTTTAAGAAAAAAACACTTATTGCAAGCAAAATACTGATTCTGTGTTGGTTAGAGACAGTTTAAAAACAGAAATGTTTTTTAAAATTTCTTGAGGTTTCTGCACAAAACCACTAGTATCCTTACACTTTTCTATTGATTCTCTACAGAATGACACCCTGCTCTTCGGAATCCATTACCTTGCACGGAATGAAATTGAGCCAAAATTACTAAACAAAACCATCCGTAATTTCAATCCTATGAACATTCGTAAGACTTAAGAAACTGACATTCCTAGAACATGCAAAATTTAAGTCCTTAGAAAATCCGTAGGACTTTCGAGACAGACGATTCTAGAACATCCGAAATTTAAGTCTTGTGAACATTCTAGGGATGTTCAAAATGGACGTAGGACATTCGGATATAAACTGGACATGAAACGGACGAGCCTTTGGATGTACGGTGCTATCTAGGTATCCAGATAGAAGAAAAAGTTCAGACTGGCGTACTGACAATATAGGCTATATTGAAAGATGCGCTTACCTTACTTTTCATTACGGGACCCTGAAATAATAGTGAAAAAGACCTGCAAGAAGTTACTTATTAGATACTTTTAATCGACAAATCAGGTATCTCAGATCTCATACTTTCACAGACGGTAAATTGCAGTTTAGATATATCCACAGTTACCGCAGGAAGATAAAAAAAGTCACATTTTATTTCTTATTAATAGGGCACAAAGTTACACGTACTTTAAAAACTAGTAAATTAGTCCTAATATTTTAATGTACATATGTTGTTTCCTTATTATGAAGTTCGCGTTCTTGTATTCAACGTGTACTTGATTAAACGTAATGTATTTAGGTACCCTGCTTGAGAAATGTTTTAGTAATATCGAGAATAAATGTGTTGCTCGAAACTGTAAGCTATGATGATCTATCTTGTACTCGTATAATTCGTTGTAGAAAGTAATAATATGATTCAGAAATTGAAATAAGTATCTTCCTCAAAAGTATTTATCGTAGAATATTTGCTTTCGTTTGCGCCGAGTGCGGTTTCTCGCTTGCATAATCTGAATCTTGTTTACGCGAATGCAATCACTACGACGATGTCAGCCGCAATACGCGAAAGTGCAACGTAGAACACGAAACTGTGATCTAGAAGAAATTCAATGATATTAAACTTTTGTTTACCGTGCAAATAATCATTTTCGTTATATGGAAAACATCAAAGCGAGTTATTTTAGGAACGATTATTTAATCTGAATTTATAAACTTACGATGTTTATGAATTTTTATAATTTCTGGTGTACGAAGTATTACGCTTATCATGTATATTATTTTCTTCGTAACATTATTTTTCTTTACGTCGCAGTAAACAGTTTGATTACCATTGAACATAAAAATGGTAGGCAGCGTTTAAACACGCTTTGTGTTTATTACATCTGCATGCAAATTTTATGTACCCGTACATGTATTATGTAGATGTGCAAAATACAGTGGAATTAAAATTTAAATAAATTTTAGAAAAGTATTTTCATAACAACGTTTGTGTAGAAATGTGAACAACATCCTGTACATAATCTGTCTCTGTTATTACAATACCTATATATAATTTAAGATAGGTATAGTAAACTATTATGTATAAGACATTTATAGTGAAATATAAGCGAGTTATACATCTTGCGTAGCAATTTACACAATTTTTCAACTTTTTAAAATCTTTTATATAAATGACTTCGGATACTCATATATGTATGATACAGTAGCGGCCATAAGAAAATTTCAAAGAGGAACATACTAACATTAATAAGTATTTGTAAGTAATCCAACATAGATGATGTAGATTTTGTAATGACAGTCAAGTTATCACAAATAATGTGGACTTTATTATATTAGTAATAATGAATGGTAAAACATTATTTCAGTAACGAAATATATATTACTATACCGTGCAGTTTTTTAATATGCTATTCAATGTAGATATGTAGTAGACAATACCGATGAATTTATTATTTTTCATTATTATTATCATGAAAGAAACTTTAAATATATTTTTCTCTTTACCACATGTTTTATCAATAAATGGGTATCTGTCACATAGTACGTATAAGTTCTTCCGTGAATATCACTTATATGAACTTAGTACTCATTGTTTAGTTATAAAATAATTAATGTATGTTTAAGTACTATATAAATACGTAAAATTTTTAAACCTTTTTTTGATCAGCATTGTATAAATGGTATATATTTTAAACAGTCATCTAGGAAATTTCATAAGTTATGTGAGGAAAAATTATATCCGAATTTAGTAGTGCAAAACATTTCACTTCATTCAGAACTACTGCAAATTCCGTCGGTAAACAGAGCATGAAGCTGTCGACAAACCATGTCTGCACGAAGTATTCTCTAATAAAGTCGAGTAGTTCGCAAACAGAATGATAAGAATTTTTCATTACTGAAATGTATATCATCGGATAAGTAGGTTTGAACGCGATGGACTTTTATGTTTAAAGACAACTTGAGTAAGTTGTTAATGTATTCATTTCACATTAAGTAATGAAGCACTTGTTAATTACAAAGAACAAATGCTTTCCCGTTTTAATGTTTAGGTTGTGTCTCCAGTAGGAGGTTTAAACAGAACTAAACGAAATAAGTTCTAGTATTTTTGTTATATGACGATTACATAAAATAAAACTATTAAAAATGTATATTACAATTTTTTTGTTCTGTATAGCAATAATTTAGGCTGTTATTGTTTTCTTTAATTTTAAAATTTGTTCTGTTATTCTTAAATAATTTTTAAAATTCAACGACTGATGCTAGCGACTGAATCCAACATAAGAATCCAATCTGGTGTAAACGCTGCAAAGAAAACAGCTTCTTTTGTATTTTTGTAAAAGAAAACTATAACGCATAGAGTAAACAGTCAGTCGGAGATTGATTAATATACATTTTAAGATATAAAACAATCTTTTTGTTATTTTCTTTAATACATACAGCAACAATCATCAATGACTGTGATATTAAAAAAAAATGGATGCCCAAACGGTACGTATAAAATCTCGAAATCCACTCATCTGAAATCCAAAAGCAAAAGTTTTACTTAAAACTTGTAAAATGGTTATTGTATCAAACAGATTCAAAACTTTGGTTACCAAATACATTTTTTATTTAACATTTTTTAATGAAAAGTTTACCCATTTTTGAAAGACTTTCACAAAAACAGTTTCAAGAAAAACATTGGTTTTTTGATTTCAGATGAGTGGATCTCAGGATTTTAAGTACACCCTTTGGGCATCCGCCCTTTTAATGTCACAGTCACTGCTGGTTACTGCTGTATATATTAAACAAAATAACATTAAAAAAATGTTTCATACCTTAATATGTATATTAATAAACGCCAGACTGATTGTTAGTTGATGTATTATAGTGTTCTTTCACAAAAATTCTAAAAAGGCCATTTTTTTACAGCGCTCACACCAGAATGTACCCTTAAATGCCGTGTTGTTTCCTTACTGCTTACCTACTCATACCTACGTTAATGCGATACAGTGATTGACAATGGTATACAAAGTGTCCCAGTGCTGCAAACAAATTTTATAATTTTTTATTTTTATAATATAAAAACCCAGTTTTTCCCATGAATTCAGAAATTTTACTATTCTAAGTAAGCAAAGAATGAGAGGTAACTAAATTACCAAAAGCAAAAACTTTTAAAGTTGTAAATACATATTTACATATTATACATTGTATGTAAAGCAACTGCTGCTCCGAGAGCAGAATTCCCCTCCCGGGTTATACCCACTATGGTCCTCTGGTAGCTCGCTCGAGCTGTGACGGACAGAGGTCGAAAATGGTCGAAGTGTGATAAAAAATCTACTTTCGTAATGTTGTAAATCGAAAAATTGTTAATCTTATTTGAAAGAGAATTAATTATATTTTAATATGTTGTACTCCATTCTTTTTATACATGCTTCCGTTTTCTTGCAATCCGTGCTCAAAATCAGCAGATATTCAATGCTTGCCAATACCTTCTACAGTGATTCCTTGATGAATGCGACACAAACAACGGCGTTATTCCCACCACTGGGAGGCTCCCCTTCTAGAACCAATCAAAACAGAATAACTAGAAACTTAGCAGGGCCTCGGCTTCGTTGAAAAAACAAATTTATGAGAGGCTAAAAACCTTTCCACCTTGCCACGAATGCTCCGAAGCGAACTCGAATTTGCCGCACTTATCGAGACATTACTGTATAGTTCTCATGGTTTCAATTCACGATTGTGTAAAATTTTACTTTGACAGATGCAGTTTCAAGTAGTTACAAAGTTTATTACATAGATATAAATTCTATTCAGTGCATAAATTAGGATGAAATGTAAACAACTTTTTAACTAATCGTTGAAAGAGGTATTTCTTAATAGAAGTATCAACTCTGTGTAGACTTTTAAAAAGTTACAATCATTTGCAACGTGTATATTGGCACCGTATGAAAGAACGAACCTTCCTGTATACTAGAAACAAAAAAAATTGGGTGCTCCTTCGTGCTACTTTTCGAGAAAATGGCAATTGAATTAAACTCCACCCATCTATTTGTTAGAGCTGATACAAACAAGTCAGTAGTAAATAGAAATATTATGATTTACATAAACTCAACAATAACTTTTTAATGGATTTTATGGCTTTACTGTACTATCTCATTGACCCCTGCCATAGAAGACCATAACTTGCGAGTTCAAATATGTTTTTGTTAACAATAATCCACTGACTTTACGACTCCGATATCTTGTGACGGATGTCTAGGAAATGGCAAGCACTGATTTTTATGAAATTTGTTGCAATGCCTAGTTAGAATTAAAATATTTGATACGTTCTTTTTTATCTGCTATCATCCGTGTTGAAGGGGTGAAAACAATCCTCGAAGTTAAGGGTGTAAAACATGTTTGGTCAAATAATTCGGAAACTATTAGCTATCTGTTATTTTTTTTAGATAATTCGTTTGTTATTAGATAATCTCTTTTCTGGCGAAAAACGATTTAAATGGCAATATTGCGTGTCATTTAAAGAATTCAACTATAGCATTGAGTTCTAGAAAAAAAACATTTTCTAAGTAATATATTAAAAACAGCACATTCTATTAATGTTTCGGATCAAATGTTATTCCATTTTTTTGTATGTACATTTGTATATGGAAATACATATATACCCAAATACAAAATACCTACGGATAAGTTGGAATTTTGATTTTTTCATTACTAAAGAAGCTATTATATTTGACGTTTTCTCATCTTTTGTGCAAGTCGCAGTCAGAAGAAGGGGAAATTAAAAATGGTACCACAATAATAGAAAGATGTTCCGAAAAGAACAAAGCCATGGTAACAAGCACGATTGGTATGCTTTTAATATCTTTCGACCATTGTACGATTAATTAATTAGATATTGGTGTAAATAGTATCTATGTAAATATTTTATCCGAAATTAATATCGCTTACATTCATACAACTTAAAGTCATAAATGGAAGATTCATGTTCCCAAAATTTCATTAAAATATTTTGAATAGAACAGAGTTACAGATTTTTGATCGCACTTCGGCCGTTTTCGACCACTGTGCGACTGGGAAGACTGTTTGTGCAGACACTCAAGCGAGCCACTGCAGAACCATAGTGGGGGTAACCCGAGAGGGGGAATTCTGCTCTCGAAGCAGCAGTTTCCTAGCTCTGTGTAGGGTATATGTACTATCTTTGCTGACTTATACAGGGTGTCCTGAAAATAGTGTACAATTCGAAAATTGCAGATTCTCCACGCGAAAACAAATTGAAAATTCCTAAACGATTTTGCAATGTGCAGTTTCGTTTTCAAGATATAAGCAATTGTAAATTAGTATAGTTAAATAATAGTATACCAAGTATAAAAATGGACAAAAAGAGGTACATCTTTAGAAATGTTTGCTTCGGTGTATCTACTCATAAAGCTTTTTAACATACACCTGGGTCTCTTCTTACACGGTGGATGCGTATCGTGTAATCATGTATTACAAAATTTAACGCAACGAAGTGGTAAACTTAAAACTAAAAATTATACAAAAAGTAATTTAAAATATGGAATTTAGATATATTCACAACAAACATGAAAAACTAATATCTTCAAAGAAAATTGGCATTTAGTCATTGTCACTTTCTATTTTATATGTGTATGACGAACTGTTTTTTTCTACTACGGAAACAAGATCATTTTCATTGTTCACACTATCTTCTTTGTTATAGTTTTGTATGAATTGTGATGATGGCCATCCTCCTTTTTCTATTAATAATTCGTGAATCGTACAGGCGTTGAACATTGGAATCTTTTATAATGAAATAGTGTTCTATCTTATCAGCATATAACATAATTGATATTTTCTGTGCACTAATTAGTATGCGTTTTTAAGGTAATCTTATAAAAGTAAGTGAAACGTGTAAAAGAAATCATGCAAATATGAATAAACCGTGCAAAAACCGTGTAAAAAGAGACTTTGGTGTAATTGGGATTGAGAATATTAGGAAAAATTACTTTTGCTAACTAGAATTTCACTTTTACCCACTGTGTGTCGTTTGTCACCACTGTAACTGCTAGGTAAATGGGTCTGTCTATACATATGTATAGTTACTACGGCACTGAAGATCATCGACCGAGCCTGTGTATCAGCTGTGCAGCCGCTGTTCGAGTAGTAGGTATAACTGATCGCACCAAACGTATTTTACACGCATTTCTCCAGTATTTGTGACAATTAATATTTCAAAAAGGTAGCCTCGAACGTAATTTTGTTATTCTTGGTTTTAGTCTTTTAATTAGGCATCTAGAAACCACTCAATGAAAGTGTCCCACATTTTTATTAAGACCCCGTATAATACGTGTATTTATACTCGCAGAACATATTTCCATCTTTTATGTATACCTATATTATAAGCATTATTAGATAATATTTAATGCTTGAAAAATAGATTCGGTATCGGTCTGTAGCGTCTTTATGGCCAGCTGTGTGACGGTTAAAGGCATGGAGATAAACACTGGAATTTATGTGTATAAGGTTTGGGTATGATATGTATGCAATATGCGTGGAAAAAGACCTGCATTAGATAACAAGGTCAACATTTTTGACGAGCAATAAGAAGAGTGGACCTACTTATCTTATCGTTCGATCAACAAGGGAACGAACCAAATACATACACTGATTGTGAGATTGATCAGTATCAGATAGGTTAACGAAGGAAAAACTCTGAAAATATCTCCATTACTAATAATCTCGGATAGACGTTCAGCCATAAATCTGTCCACATTTTAGGTTATCACTAGTAACAATACAACTTGACATTGGATTCTCCTACTTTAGGGAAGGCAGTTGTAAGAAGTATATACATGTCTGTGTCTACTAGCATCGACGAAAAAAAATAATGTACGCCGATCATGCAACCCAATAAGGAGATAAATCCATTCTGATATGCGGTATTTCGGATAGCTGATTCAGAATGACATAAGAAATGCACATCTAACAAAAATTTGTGTATGTTGCATGGAAGATCATATAATTGCACAAATGAATATTTATTTGAACTGGACCTAACGCATTCTCAATATCGCAATGTAATATTAGAATAGTACATGTTCCAGCTATTTTTTCAAATAAGTATGAATATTATCATTTTCTTCAACAGAAATATATAAAACAATATCCATGATAGTTGATCATTTTCTATCCGGGATTATGTGTAGGTACGCATAAATCATCGCTGAATGTCATCATTAGACTGCGAATATCTATGAGAATTCGCCATTTCGGACACTAGGGTAAGTGTTCCAATTCCTGTTAGTATCCTTAGTACTGCCACTTATTTATTTTACTTAACAAAACGTACGGTGTGAAGAGTTGTGTACAGAAAATTTTATTATTAAATGAGGAATCTGATTTACATAAAAACAAAGAAATATATGTACTTGTATGTACCTGGTATTTAAAAAGTAATGTCAAAACATAAAAGTGCAATTTGAACGTCAAAAACGCGATCACGTAAGTAAGAAGTGAAAGCGAAGTCATACCGAAGAAAGAGCCGTAATTTTAGTATTCAACCTCTATCGATTGTACAAAATGATTTGTTAAAGTATACAAGAATTACTGTAACTTTAGAGGATAGTGACAGTTATAGGGACAATGGGACTGCTTGCAGATTTTAATTAATTATTAATTAGTTCTTCATATTAATTTATAAAACTATTTTTTTAATGAAAGAGATAATAAATGAAGTTACGCTACAATCTTAGTTCTTGGGTTGTTGGTCGCTGAGGTGCAAAGACAGTATCGCCACCCTTATTAATTTAATCTTATTAACTTATTAATTTTTATATCTATATACATAGACACATAGTCTTTTTAATATTTGTCATTCAAAAGCAATATTTTGTAATCTTTGTTTTCAGAAAATGAAACAAAAATCCTTGAAAAATAAATAGTTTTATTTAAAGTTAATATTTCATTCCACATATAAGTACAAAACTAACGTATAATGTTTGTAATGATACTGTTATGGTTGGTAAATAGCGACCATTAATTACCTACACGAATTTCATCCAATAAATATGGCTAAATATCTTATGCTGTTTTGGGCTGTCCATAAAGATAATTCATTCTGGTACACAAGTAGTGTTACAAAGTTTACATATAAAATTAATTTGATTGAATTCTATTTGTCTAACATTTTCGCAATCATAAAAAAAATCTTGATTATTATTTTTACTAGCTACAATATTACGTATAATAAATGTTCTGCGACCGCCCCTGCGTTTGGCCGCCCAGGGTGGAGGCACCTTTTGCACCCTAACCATGAACGGCCCTGCTAGTATATGAACTCTAAAATTGGATGAAATCATATTTCTTGTATCATGGGTTCTAATATATCAGTAACAAAACACAAATACTATCGAACTTTATTGATAGCTATATTCTACTACGTTTTGCAGGTTAGATGATGCTGAAAATGCATAACATTCGTAGTTTATGGTTTACGCTCAGTTAACAATAGTAGATGGTATGTTTACCCATGCTTCGCTCATCATATACCTAGATACAACTTTTCCGACAAACTCTTTCATAAAACATTCATGAACCGCACTGTTCCGGTTATTGGTACTTTGGATAATACATATTCGGTTAGTCGATATTCTACTGTAGGTAAGTGGATCAGAAATTTATGGTTACTCTAGCAATAGGTGATAAATGCCCTACAGCGTAACGCGTTGGAAGGGTTTTTGAACACGAGGTGAACTTATCAAAGGGCAAATAGACGTGTTTGGAAGACGATGTGGTGCCCTTCAAAGTGTCGACCACTCTGGAAGCGTCACCGCAAATGCACAAACGGCCCCTTGTTTCTCTTCTGGCCATCCCTTTACGGCCGTATAGGCTCGTTGGTATAAAAAGCATTCATGAATATCCTTCTTTCATACTAACGGATACGGAAATAAAGTAAAAAAAGGGGAACCGCTCGAACGGATCGAGATTCGACGACAGAGTTTCGATGAGAATGAACGATCAACGTGTCCGTATCTTCGGAGCAAATGTGCGCTGGGTACGTGTGCACGAGATAAGAAACAAGTTATTGTTGAAAACGTTGATACCACGAATATTCGTGGGTTTTTTCCTTATCGGAATTTATATCACACAATCGCTGTATGGTTTTATCATTTATCGTAACTTCATTATAGTTGTAACGATTTCTTTTTGTTATAGAGACCGAATACGTCATTTGTGGCTGCCGTGTTACATAAACTAGGTTCGTGCAATATTTATCTTGTTTGCATAGATAAGTCGAGTATACAAATGATGTGTAAATTTTTGCCCCACTTTACCTTTCGTATCACCTCCCAAGGAGATCACTTTTTTCACCGCTCACTTTCTTTCCCCTCACGATTATTTTTCATTCTTATGTACCTGCGTTTTACTTAAATTTATCTTCTTGTGCTTTATTATGAATTAGATTATGATTATGACGTTGCAGCGCACGTATAATTGAACGAACTATTCTATTTAAAGTTTTGAATCTTGAAAATCAAAAACTTGCTTTTACTAAATATGGTTAAAATTATGCATAGGAATGATTTCATGAAAGTATGTATAATACAGTATTTAGTATATTACAGAGCTCTCGCGATAATTAACTTTTTGTTGATATATAATTATTGTCCAGGCGTCATCACCGCATACTTTGTTGCTGCGACGCGCCGAGACGGCTTCCCGTTCACTAGCCGACGACTGAACATTCGGAGCCCACAAGAAGGTTACATTCCCGGATGTCGGTAAGACAATGCTAATGCAACGATAACATTTTTTTATTTTTGGTTCTTTATTAATGAAACTTTCATGAACAAATTGGTGAGATTTTTCTGATTAAAATGATACCAAACACGACACATTTTGGGTCATATTTACTTATGATTTATCAGAATCGATAATGAACTAGTATGAACTATTAACACTTTCTACATGAGTAAATATTCTAAATATGATCCAAATTATGTCATATTTGGTATCATTTTAATCAGAAAAATCTCACCAATATACTAGTACAAGTTCCATTAACAACGAATCAAAAATAAAAAAGTTTCACCGTTGCGTTAGCGTTGTCTCGCGCGCCGGGCAACAATGTATTTGCTTGATAGACTTGACGGACGGAGCGGGGGAATGTACCACGATTAGTCGAAGCGTTCAATCGTCAGCGACTGCCTAAAGAGCCGTCCAAGAATAAAATGTAGCTGGAACCTCCATTCCCACGTATTTTTATTATTGGCCGAAACGGTACACACACAGTCGGACTATGTGGTCGGCTATAATGTAACCATTGGTTGTGAGAGCGTCGCAGGCGGGCTACACAGCCGTGTCGAGTGGGAAAAGAAGCTTTCTCTCTGTTTTTTACTGGCATGTCCTTTTCTACGTTCGGAATACTACAAAGGCGAGTGCCGAGCTTCAAGCTTCGGGCAAAAAACGTATTCACGAGGGTCAGAAGCGTTTCGCGTGGTCCACGATTATAGTCCCTGCACGGACGCGAGTTCGGGGCAATAATCGAGAAAGCTCTGTAGATTGTTCCAAAGAGTGGAACCCTTCCCTCCCGACGATACTTTGACCGGCTGTTAGATTTTATAAAAACAATTTCTACTCCAGATAACATTGTACATATAGACACATACATATGTGAGTTGGATTTTATACTTTGTAAATAATATTAGTACGATGCTTATAGTTACGGACAGAATTTCTGCAGCAGTCTAATGGTTCATATAATAGGTATATAGAAGGAAGAAGTAAAATATTCAAGCCTTCCGTTCGTATAATGTGGGTACGTAGTTTTGTGGTACCAATATACAAAGTATTTTAACATAGAGTGAGAGGTGGTAACAATACAGCCATGAATGGAATTTTTCCGGGTTCGGAAATATATATGTATATCATGAATCATGAGTATGCAATAATTCTTCTTCCATTACGTTTCATTATCGAAAAATTGATTTTGCAAATAATTCATCAACTACCTATACAGGGTGTAACAAAAATATTGGAGGACCCAGAAACTCGTGAGATGATTTGAAACAAGTTTTTCCTCAGCAAAAATGTTATCCGAGGCTTTGTTAACGAGATATTAACGAAAAACCCCGACCAATCAGAGCGCGAGTCCACCAGTCGAGTTCCCGAGGTAATATTGGCTACCAATCACAGCGCATAGTCAACGGGCAGACCCGCACTCATAACATTTTTGCTTAGGAAAATCTTGTTTCAAATCACCTCATGAGTCTCCCATTTCCGGGTCCTCCAACATTTTTGTTACACTCTGTACATATATATTTGATTACTGACAAGTATCGGTTCAATATGTTCATGTAAGTTACCTAATAATTCTCCTCGATTTCTGGATTTGTGTAAAAATAGTATACCGTCCTTGAAAAGGACATGGAAAATATTTAAATCATTACTAAGAGTAACAGGTACATAATGAAATGTTTAAATACTGAATTAAAGTGAGGTATTGATGGTATCGTATTTCTTCTTGAATATACGTCTATATTCATCGAATAATGGAGTCACTTATCAATATTTACCAAATTTTCAACGCTCAACAAGGTTGAATGTATTTCTATTCAATTTTATAATAATTTCAACATTTTCCGTCTACACCATAGTATTCACGCAACTCCAAAAATAAAACTCAGACGAAAAGCTACGTAGTGCACGCATGTTCCGCGAATTTGAAAATTGATTTCCCTGAGAATGAAGTTTCAGACGAAAAAATGTGTCCACATTTTCACTTTAATTTTACTTAAGATGTTACACCGTCGTGGTCACATCATTTTTGTAACTGGTGTTCTGTGTAACGTTAAATGCATATATCATGCATCGTCAAAAATTATAAAATAAATAAAGAAGATGAAGAAGTTGTAAAAATTACGAGGAACGCGACTATTTCGGTCATATTGTACGGGTTGAGAAAACTGTGGCGCGTATTATCATCGGTTGCGACCAATTCAACGATCGAAGAGACTGACAAACATTTTTCTTCGTACGCTCGAGACTTCCTGTACTCTCTTTGGTCATTCGCCTGCAGCAGTGTCGATGTCAAGGAACTTTCATGAATATGCTCGGGTGGTAATGCGCACATTTCTACCAGCCTCTCCCCCGTCCTCCGCCCCCGCGAACCACCGGCAACAAAGTTCGTCAGCGAGACCGTCACTTTTTCCGGCGACTGTACGCTTCTTGGAATCACATGGATCTCGTCGACAAGAAGCGGCCGTGTGTCACGTGCCTGCACGTGTGTTGTGCCATGCATGGACGATACGCGTCTGCGCGCGCACGCGTGCGCAGCAGCATACACACGGCTCTGGACCATTAGTTATCTTCGACAGTGGTTCCCAATTTTACGCTGCCCAAGTTTCTCCTCGTTTCCTCTATATCCACTGAATCAGCACCAGTTTGAACGTTTTCATTTTGGTTTCCAGATTCAACGGTGATATTTCAATTGACTAATAGACCCAAATTTACTATTTCGAGAATGTCGGTATAGATCCTTAACATGTGTTCATATTCAAGATTTTTGTAATGTTACAGGTTCCATTAATATCTGGTATCTGATCAAAACTTTGACGATACCGTATTACATATAAATTACCGATCAGAAATAGAAGACAGTACAAGGAACGAAATATCATTTTGATACTTGAGGAATCAACGGTTATATAAACTAGGTGTGTTCAGTGTTAACATAATACTTTCTGTAAATCGTTGTTGAGCAACATTTTCTTCTTCGCATGGCATGGTTGGCATCTCACACTCTTGATAAACATTTTAATATGCACGATCGAATTTGAAAGAAAATGTTTGCTTTGTCTGGCCTCTCTGTATTAACTTGTGCTGCAATTCTTAGTGGCATTTCAATCAATTAACAACTATGAAATTTAATTAATATTTTTGCTCCAAGAACAATTTGACAAAACTGCAAAAGATAGAAAAATATATAATTAGGAAAAATTACATGGTTTTGACTAAGGCATCACGGGATGTGTGTCTTCTCCGAAAGTGGAGGCCTTTCAAACACTTCAAGGTCACACCCATTTTGTAAAACAGAACTATTCAATTTTTACACTCCATTCGATGCATTCATCAATTCTGTACACAAAAGTATGAAGGTACTCTGGCCGAAAAATGGTTAGTTTGAGGGATTAAAAATTATGTAGAAAAGAAACGTTCAAGCTTAGATCCAAATATTATATAATGTCGACAAACTGAAGTTAAAATATCTTTTAAATGTATAATTTTTTGTATACATTTAATGTATGTACATACGTACATATATAGCACATCCTGTTTAAGTGTATACTCGCTATTATTTCTGTAATTATTGAAAATGTGAAAAATGTTTCACGTAAAAGTTGTTTCATTTTATGGAATAAACTTAACAGAATATCTGAATTTTTTGTAATTGTTGTTTACAGAGATTTTAAGATGAATTCAACGACATATTTGAAAGGTCTGTTTGAACAATAATTTCTTGAATAACTGTATGAATATTCGTGGCATTTTCATTGTTTCGTGTCTCACAAATCACAGATTATAGGTAAAATATTCATACAGTTATCCGAGAAATTATTATCCAAACAGAATATACTTTGTACGACTTGTAGTCTATCCATAACAAAACATATTTATTAGTTTCAAAAATATTTAAAAACAAGGAGGCCGTTTAGGCTGCACTAAAAACACCTATGATTGTTCTGAAAATTTGCTGATCTCATACATGTACAGTAAATCCTCGGCACTGACAAGAAGAGGTGCACAAGTGTAACGCTGAATTTTTAATGAGGTTTAGCATAGTCATAGAGCTTGGGATTCTGAAGCCAATGATATTTGTTTCATCCACAGATGACCATTAGTTCATGAAATAGTTAATGTTCAGTGCCGAGGAGCCTTCGAACACTTATCGAGGATTTTCTGTAATTCCTTATATAGATTAGAAGAAACTCTTCTATTTAACAGTTCTTCCTATCTCTGTTAGTTTTTAAGATATTTAAGAACTTAATTTTTTATCCGCCATTTTGAAGGCTACTTCAAACCTGAAACATGAATGCGGACTTATTAATTAACTAATTTCCGTAATGAGAGTTTCATGTTATCAATCTTCAGCATTTGCAGTCCTCATGGATGATACTCTTAGAAGTTGTTTGGTATTACAAGTATCTTTCTTCCGGAATTTGATAACCGCGTACTGCATTATAAGCTACAGAACACTCACCTTGTCTGTAACTCATCTTTATTGTCTTAACGTTATAATAGAAGAACATTTCGGTTACGTAAATTATTTTCGTTTATTAACACATACAAATTGAATATCGAGACGAAATTTTTTCCGTATCGAGCTTTAGTTTCGAGAAAGGTAATATTTTTTTATGGTTCAGTGCATGTAATTCCCTTGTTAGATGCATGCACTTATATCCTGTCGATTGGACATCGAGAAAGGTCGATTATTAACCCTTTTGCTACGGCGGTCGGCTCTAAAAACGTGTTATCGTTGGTTCAGAAGCTTGAGCCGCAAACGTCCGCTTCTTCTGCCGATAGAGCACACTTACTTTTACAAAGTATTACTGTACCAATGATTTTCGTATTGTGACACAGTTATGAAGGCAATTGAACCAATTATAGTTTATTGCATCTGCAAATATCGAGAATTGTTCCTAGGCAGAGTCAGCATACCAGGTATGCGCCATTTTAACAGGTGATCACAGTATCAGTGTACAATTATACTCATAAAGTAACGAAACGATTAAAATGTGCTACTCTATAGAATGTTAATAACAATGTGGGACACTTTCACAGGGTGGATTCCACACGCCAAACGAAGTCAAAAATCAAGAATGACGAAATTGCGTTCAAGGCTTAGTTTCCAAATTATTATTTGTTCATATTATAGGAAAAATACGCCTGAAATATGTCTAGCGTGGTGGGTTCCACTGCTTACAACTTATAACAGTCGATTCCCAGTTGATTGTACACGGGATCGATCTATAACGTAGTTAAATTTATGAATGAAGTAAAAGCAATTAAATGAAACCAACTCATGAAACGATTGAAAAGTGCGCCTCTGAATAAGAGTAACACGCTGTATCAGAAGTAGTTAAGGTGATTTCACCCCTATTTTCAATAATTAAGAACTCGTAAACAAAGCCTCGAACACAATTTCGTCATTCTTGATTTTCGCCTTATCGTTAGTTTTCCATATAGAATCCACCCCGTGAAAGTGTCCCATTCACCAAAAAACCACTTGCAACACCATAAAATAATATACATATATCGCACCCCTGCGAGAAAAGTGTCACAAATCGAAAACGTGTAATTTTTCAGGAGAGCCAAAAGAAATGGATTCAATCACGTAGCATTTCATATATTAAACAAAGTGACACTAGCGCCATGTCGCTTGAGGTATTGGACTGCAACTTGACATTTTCCTGGTTGGTGGAACTACGTATTGGAAAAAGATTTTATGAAATAAATGAAAATTTACCAATTTTTACTTATGATACTTTTCTTAGAGGAGTGCGATATCTTAGTACCTATGTACAAACATATACAGGGTGGATAAATAAGAATCACCACCTTAAATATGTCCGGAATCACGGAAGTGCAAGAAACATTTTTCGAATAAAAACTGCTTGGTATAAAAGGGCCTTTCTGTAGGTGCAGTTGGGTAAGAGATTTCAAGGTCATCCCTGCTTTTTTAAATGACATGTCATGTGTTTTATTTGTGTGCTAATAGCAGCCCCCAAATTGAATCCGAAGACATATAACGCCAAAGCCAGTCAAGGTCATAGAAGGTCGATTACACAAGCTTAGATGGTTAAGAGCAGTGTGAATTCGTTCGCGTAAAATGTTTTAGCTCTCACTGAATTTGCTGGCATTCTCCGTAAATACATTGTGTCTGATTGACTGACACTTACTATTTTTACCATGTTTATCTTGAGTTGGTGAGTTTTCACGATTCTTATCATAGTACCCGCGCATAAGCATTTATAACCTGAACGTAGATGTTCAAGAGCAAATAAATAGTATTCAGACTCAAATATGTCCCATTGAATGTTTCTCTTGTAATCGACCTTCTCTGACCTTGACTGAGTTTCGGTTCTAGGTGTTTGTATTAATCTGGAGGGCTGCTGTTAGCAAATAGATAAAAAATCATGGCATATCGTTAAAAAAACAGGGATGACCTTCACATACCTTAAGCGATTCCATTCACAAAAGAATCGTTATGACCATTATGTCCAGTGGTAATCCACCCGATGGCTTCTTTGATATCAAAGAACTTCATGTTCGAAAAATTTTCTCGTATTTTTATGGCTACGAAGTTATTGAAGGGGTTAATTCTTATTTATTCGCCCTATATAATGTGATTAATGTTGAGTGATGTTAAATATATTTAGAAACTGTCTCATTACAATAATGATGAAAGGTTCTTGATCCAATTCCACCTATTGTTACAATATGCATAGGCAATAATGCATCTATTTCGTTATGGAGATAGAGTTTTCTGAACGTTTTAAATCCATTGTCGAGTTATGCATCTGTTGCAGTAAAAGAGTAAGTTGTAATAGCAAATTGTACAAACAGTATCTAAAATTGGAATAAATTATGAAACATGAAGTGGAGCTTCTTCTTGTAAACTTTTTAAATTTTAATTTATTTACTGATGTTGGGTCAATTGCCAAGATTATTAGCAACATATAATATATACATCGTATATAATCGTTATATTCTCTTAGCTTTTTGAACACATATAATGCAAGTGTTATACATATACACTGCTTGGTATACTATAAACCCACCCTACAATTTTCAATCCTTATGTGAATCGCTTCATTTTAGGGGATATAATCGATCTGAATCATCTTTTCTGGAGAAACAATATTTCTCAACACGATTTCAGACATGGCATACTTGATTCGTTTTATTTTAACCATAATATATCAGAATTGAGAATTTTAAGGTAATTTTATAGTTATGCCACGTAGTGTATACATATAATGAACCATGATTAGATTAGATTTCCAAGTAGAATGATAATTATTTCAAACAATCAGTTAGTTTTCGTATGTGTGTTGTTTTTATTAGCATTTCGTTCAAGTTAACAGCATTTATAAATCTGAAGTGGCCCAATTTAGTTTAGTTACCTGTATAACAGGTGTCTAACTGTAATCTGCGTGTTGCATTCTTCGCGCAATTTCGGTGGTGATTTATCCATAAAATATTGATGTGTTAATTGTGTGTGGCCAATTTTGAGGTAGATTATGACAACTTGATTTTTCCTATTTAAACTACTGTCTTGAATTTTATGGTTAAATTTGTGCATCAGTTCCTGTATATTTGAATTTTTGGTTTGCCATGTGGTGTTCCATTCACAATTAACAATTTTTGACAGTAGGTACTTTATAACTCCGAAATGGTTCGATACATTTTTCATAATCATTTGCTCTTCCTATAATTAAAATTGAAGTCTCCATTAATCACATAAAAGACAGCCGCAATACGAATTTAAATATGGCAACAAACTCAACGAACTTTATTTATATGTACATTGCTTCTAGAGTGTCTATCAAGAGTTCGGATATGTATTTATTATCGACAGCATGCATGTTAATTGTGAGCTATCTACAATAGATGATATTCATGTTAACTAACCAATCTTTCCTCATTTCCCTGTTCGAAATTGTCGAATTAATCGAGGAGCTTATGAATTTAATCGCAGCACACGTTGGCGGTCGAAACATATATGCATGTATACATATAGTATGTAGATAAGTATACACGTCGGGCAAAGGTTCCGGCGTTTCCTGCCGTCAGAGATAATCTCATCTCGACTCGGACTCCCGTCACGAACAGTGGCTCTGGTGGTCATTGATAACGATCCAACATTTGAATTTCCAACCCGTGGTTAGAGTATTTTCGACTCTTTCTCGGACAGACAATAGAAAGTACACGGATTCTTTTGATTTACGAACATATTACTTGCGAACGAAAGGACGGCATATCTGAAATTTCAACGAACGGAAGCGGGTTTACATTCACGAGTTTACATGTCATGGAATTTCTATGATTTGTTTAAAATGAGCGTCGCTTTCGTAGACAGTACCTGTAATCAATTAAACAGTACGTCATCCAAGATATCCAATTTTTTTGTGAAATTACTTTTTTACCGTTATACATGTGTACATAAGTACATACGCAAACTGTGATGCTTCTATAATACAGGGCGTCTCAGAATAGGTATCTGTCTTTAAAAATGGTGATTCCTGCGGTGATTTGAAATAACTTTGTCCTTAGCGTAAAAGTTCTCCGAGGCTTCGTTAACGAATTATTAACGAAAAACCCCAATCAATCAGACGGCGAGTCTGCCGGCTGAGTTGCCCTGGTTGCGTTGGCTACGCGCGGCACTTGTACTACAAACAAGCAAGTCGGCAGGCATTGAACGGAACTGCGTAGAATAACAAATGAAAAATTAGTGAATGAAAATGAATAGCTCGATTTTATTTGTTACGTCTTTTTCATTTGCTATTCTACACAGTTTCCTTCGATTCATGTCGACTTGCTTGTTCGTAGTGTACAAGCGCAGCGTGTTGCCAACGCTACTCCCGGAGCTTATCGGGTACACTCGTACTCTGATTGGTTGGGATTGTTCGTTAATGTTTCATTAACAAAGCTTCGGAAAACTTTTTCGCTAAAAAAAAGTTGTTTTAAGTCACCCAAGGAATCACCCTTTTCAAGGACATACATCTATTTTGAGACACCTTGTATAGGGCCTCGGATAGCACATGATGCTTTAAATACGGCTGAGAGGCGTCTTATTGTTAGACCTAAAATATCCGTAAACTGGACGTATTCAAGGCGTCATGTGCTATCTGGGGCGAGTTATTTAAATCCATCCCTTCGAATACCTTCGAAACCGTTGCCGATATCGAAAAATGTTTCAGACTAAAGTTGAATGGTTTCGAGGTGGGGGAGTAATTTTATGTCAGTAGTTTTATTTCGTAACTGAACGCATAGAGGATGTATGAATGTCAAATTTGTTCTTTTGTTTCATGCTGCTCACAATTCTCTATAAAAACAGTTTTAAGCCAGTTTGGCCGAAAGATCAGTAATTTAGAAGATATTTTAATTTTAATTTAAAAATTGCTCCTGATACTACGCGCGACATCGAAGGGTGTACTTTTGAACATAAACTTTAAGAAGGTAAGCATTGTTTGCATTACTAGTACCGCTCCGCAATAGTGAAATTAAAATATCTCCTGAACTAGTGGTTTTTCGCCATAAATAGCACTTTTTTATAGGGAATGGCGAACAGCTTTAGACTCGATTTATTGTTAAACGTGGACATTAAAGAACATACAATTCCATTAACAAAAAGTCTTTTACCTTCATACGTTTTTTTCGCGTCCAGCTCAAAAAGACTACTCACATAAAATTGTTTCTTTCACGAAAGCATTCTATTTTGATCTGAAATATCTTTCGGTAGCATTAACGGTTTTGAAGATATTCCAAGGGATCGAATTAAATGTCTTCCCCTATAGAATATGTTAATTCGAGGTCAGGTAAATCGGAAAAATATGTTAATTTTGCATAGATTCGATTTCACGTTTGTATGAGAAGCAGGCAAGGACATTTTCATCGCAGAGCTTATTTCGGCTGATTTTCCGTTCATGCCGATTGTATTACTTGACATTGAAGTGAACAACGAAAAACGTAATTGACTTTATTTTGTTATACAGTAGAAGCTCGTTTAATGCACGTTTACCCCTGTGAAGGGTTGTATCTCCAGGAATTGTGCATTACGAGCTCCAATCACACGGGTGCTCTCCCCGTCGATTGTCCGTTCACTTCTTCGACCTAGCTACATCTACGGTGGGCTGGATGTACGCACTTTTAGATAACATTAACTATCTCTGTTATTTGTAGAGATATGAAACAAGTTTATTCTTTAAGGTTATTCAGTATTATCACATTTTAATAAAACAATTTCATGTACATATATATACCATATTTTCTGTTAGGACAAATATGCGAGTCACGGGTAGCGTTTAAAAACCTACGTATTAACTTAATCCCCTTTTGATATGTTGCTCAATATTTGGATACAACACATTCTTTTAAAAGAAATAAACTTTTTCTTATTCATGTATTTTAACTCTTGACGTGTGAAAACGTTCATGAAACGTCTCGTCAACATTCTCCGCCATTTCCAGACAATGATTGACGGGCGCGTGCCAAATGCAGTCCCCACTACTTGAGATTGTAGGTAGGTCCTTCTCGAGAGGTTTGTAATACGTGCGTTGGAGACAGACGATCGTAGACGAGGACGCACGTCGACGGTCGAACGTCATTGGCCAAGACGCGAAGAGTGAGAGAGACACAAGTGTCGAAGACGTGTCGCGATCGCGACAACACCGCGAAAAGTCGGGCCTACTTTCCTGGGCTCTTCTTTCGCGGGACAGACCATAGTCTCTATTCCGCAGACTGCGTTATGCATATTCTTCACTTCATCTGACTGTTATCCATTGGTGACCGACGCGATATGACGCAACACATGCTGCATGGCAACGCCGTTAACGCCGAGGCGGTCCATTTTTTTGTTCCGCACGTTATCCTTTTTGGTAATTACTTACAAGAGGTTACTCCATCGATTTTCGTGACCCTGAAATATATTGTCAAGATCATCATTCTGAACAATTTTTCCCTATACAGGGTGTCTCAGCTAATTTGACCACTTCGAATAATGACTTAAAGGTACACTTTATGTAAATTTTGAGGCGTGGAACTTAAATGTCATTAAGGGGCACATCTTGTAAGGTACGTGCTTTATTTGGATGGATGCATTTCAGAGATTTCAAGGTCACCTTGATGTTTTTTAACGGAATGACCTATTTTTTGTACCATAGATCGACGGAGTATCAAATTATGAGAAAAATGTGTTGACCTTCATACGTTTTAAACTTAATAGTTAACGAGATATGTATAAAACAATTTTTAATACGTATTTACTATCTGGAAGCTATGGCTATAAGTGCTCGAAGTAATGCCCCTCAACTTTAATACAATGATTATCTAATGTACTGTAGCTGCTATAAATTGCAACTAAATTATAACTTACAAATTACTCTAAAACGGCGACGTCTTAATTACTTATATACGGGTCATTCCACGGGACGCGGATCACTTTTGTATACGATGTCGGGGATTTTGTTCAAACTGAAATATGTTATAGTCTATGTGAAAATAGAAGGAGTTTAAGATATCATTTCGCTGATTTCGAAATTGTTTAAAAAATACGAACCTTCCAAGGTGACAATTTTTACCTGTTACGAAAACTAGCTTCAAAGAACAATTTTTTTCTCGGCATCTATTGAAGATACAAATTTGTTTTTTTCCGAAATAGCGTTCGTCATAACCGTTTTTTTTATTAACGTAGTAACTAAAGATAGGAATTTTTCATTCTTAAATAATTGTGCCAATCTTTGGGTGCAAACTGTAATTCATGTAATAAGTTTACATGTGAGTAAACTTTTCATTTTTTTAACCACTCTTTACATCATGTATCACGTTTTATTTTGCGTTTATGACACGTTTTACTTAATAATTAGTCTGTTACCGCTGGAATGTGGTCTGTCGATGCCACGCTCAGCTGATTGGACTGTGAAAACTGAAAGGTTGGCCGGAACGTATGAAGGCACCAACCATGGGCATCCGGTAGACCTCCGCAGGCCTGGCTGTTCAAGAGAAACTGCTGCTCCCTCACCGTTTCGCGCATTCCCCCCCCCCCTCTCTAACTCTCTCTCTCTCATTCTCTCTCACTCACTCACTGGATCTTCCCGCTGATTATCACTTATCACCAGGGGTGTGCGGGTCTCGAAATTTTGATCTCGAAACGGGACGGAAAGGTTCGGGCAAAATCGAGTGAAATCTGAATACAGTAAATTCCCAATGAGGGTTCGAATGTTCCGCGGCACTGACAAGGAGAGATTCCCAGAGGTAACGTTGACTTTTTAATGAGGTTTAGCGCACTGATAGAGTCTGGAATTCTGAAGCTAATGATAGTTGTTTCAATCACATATGATAATTAGTTTATGAAATATTTATAGTTTAGTGCAGAGAAGTTTTCGAACACTCATCGAAGATTTATTATACTCTTGCCTCGCTCGGGATCTCGAAAGACTCGGAACCCGAAACTCGATTCAGTTTCTAAAGCATGAGCGGGCAGTCTGGACTAGTGAGAGCCAGCCAGAAGTATTGGTTTATGGCATGATCAACTGAGGAGAATTTTGTACAAGTCTTCATCCTGCACATTTGATCGCCAAATGTGCACGATACGTAGCAGTTTCTTGCTATCAGCAGTTTTTGAGCCACGTTCTCGCCTAATTAGTTGCCAGTCCGAGTAATAAACTTGGACTTCCTGAAGGGTGACGGGTGTTGTGTACCAATATATACAATGGACTCTAACTATGTTGCTATGATCGGGGCTGTAGGGCAGTAAAATGGCAATGAATTCAGAGCCTCCTCCATGATAAGTTCTATCGTCATAGCCTCTGCCTTAGCGCCTGCGCAAAAGCTGGATCGTGTTAGTGCCCCGGTGTACGAAACGTGGTGGGAGAGCGAATTTGTATGCTCGAAAGTACGTGTGAAGGGGAAGCGCCTCGCGTGGCAATATGTATTGTGGCAATATAGTTAGAGTTCACTGTAATTACATGAAAACTTCGAAAATTAAAACAGGCTTTATTCGTCACGAAGAAGTTTACTAGTCTACAATCAAACTCAATCTGACGCTAGGAGGAAAAGCTTGGGTCTACGAAAATGCTTTACACCACCCCCGATTTTAAGAACTGTATTGCAATTGGTCAGAATGTCTTCGTGGTGGTGGTTAAGAGCAGATCCAAAGTCGGAGTCGAGTAACGTTACTTGACTTAGATTCTGGCGAATGTTTATGAGTCTCCTGATCAGAAACTTTTCCCTAAACCGTTATTCGATAGGGTGTACGAAAAATCCACTGATCTGGGAAACGAAAATCTAAAAAGAAAATTAGAGGTTCACGTAAACGTGACCTAACAATGAGCCGTTTCCCTATACGTCACTTGGTCGTCGCCCGCTCCGCGGCTAACTTCGAGTACGTTACCTGAAGGAAAGTCCCAGCATTGCCAAACTGTCGACAACCCTAATGTACAATTGCACCCCCACTTCCAGAACGAATTTCGCTGAGGGCGTACTGTGAGCGCGGGGGAAATGCTACGTTGCGGAGGCGTTAGACTGAAGAATTTTTATTAGGATCGATTTGAACTCTACTAGGGAGATATTGAAGCAACGCATATATTCGGCCTGACTGTCCTCAAATAGTCGTGTGTTAAGAAAAGACCCTTAAATAGTTACGCGTCCATGTTGTAAAAATACAGTCCACTATTACGCTTGTAACAAGTTCTTTCCTCATTTGAGTCATAATATGTATCGTAAGTACTTTCCCAACCTCCATCACTTGTGCTACCAACCACTAACCAGTTCTTGAGGCGCGAACATTCACCAAGCGAGCGAACACATGCGAGCACTAACGAGCGACCTTTTTCTGTTTGATGTGTACTGCTTTGAACGATAAAAGCATTTTCACTCACTCGGAATATCCGTCTCTCTCGGTAACCAAAACTTGGCCTACTCGCGTACTTACACCATTGTAGATAAAGTAGGAACGTTTCCCCCTCCATCCACTCTCGGCTTCTTGGTGGAAGAAGCGTTTCATTTTTTGTCACCGTACTCAACAAAATTACTCTCCCGTGGCTAAAAAAGTTTCACGTGAAAAATAATGAAATTTTGCAATTCACCTCTAATCAGCTATTCCTGATCCATACAGTAAGCTTCCTCGAATACTTCATTTTTGGTAACTGACTTTACCCTTTTCGCTTTTCTAGCTCTCTTTAGGCTTTAGATGCGTACAGTCCGCGATCGTATTGTTATGTTGACTTGTTTTTTCGACGAATACTTGGCACTGCCGCTTGACTATTATTTCGATCAATAAAATCATCACTATCCATCATTATAAATACAAGTTGCTGTTTGAATAACTTTAGGGTCACACCATATGTGTCTCGGAGCCAACATTCAAACAGTTGAATTGAAACTTTCACTACTGTTTTGAATTTATATAGCCCTCTAAATATTTCCCAAGCAATTCGCTCGCAAAAAGGTCTTGGTAAACAGGGCGGATAGCTTTTTGCGTCATAGATGTGAGAGTATGTATAATTTTATGCGTATATTCGTCGAACTGTGCATCAGTTTTAAGACGTCGCTGGTCATTCTGAAGACACGTAGATACCACAATAATTTTTAAGAATTCCAATAAAATATTTTAGGGGCATGTTTCTCATTGAAAGTACTGGAAAATGAGAGGAAAGTTTTTTTTATTTTTTTTTTTATTGTTACACTGGCCCGACACCTCAATTGCACAGGTAAATATCAGTGGCAATATCTTTTTACCATTTACAATTAGAGCGTGACATTCGTTTTGTAACATTTTGTCAAGGTTGAATTCAATTATACTGGTCAACAAAATTTAACTTTTTGTTTGTCTTCGAACATCCAGTTGTTAATTCTTATAGATACTTCTGTGTTGAGTACGAATCCGTAAACAGGTTTTTGCCATCATCCTCATTTTCAGAGATATTTGATTTAAAAAAAAAATGCAAATTTTCAACATTGAATATTTCCTATGTTCAAACATTACTAGTTATTCAGTTGATTGTTGCGTCAAATTATTCTGTAAATTCTCCCGAATAAAATGGTATGCGTTGTTATCGCATTATCAACATTTAAACATGTTTAAACAACGATCAAAGGGAAAAGAACATCCGAAATGAACCAATTTGTATAGATATTTTTCAATTTATTTCAAAAAGTAAGGGTTTAGGACATAATTTGACTGCGTCAGTAGACACTGTAAACATTTTTCTTCTGGAAAGCATTAACAAAAATAATAAGACACGTTTTGTGTTCAATACAGAAGCGAAAGAGTTTAGTAAAATCTGCGACGCTGGCAGTGGTATTCAAAGGCGGCAGCTAAGCGACAGTCGAACGACAGTCGAGTGATAGTCGAACGCCTATTCATTACACTGTTCTGCTATTATTAGAAATACAATAGTTACAATCATGCAAGTATAAGTAATTGCGTGTTATACGTGTTTTCACACATTCATCGTATGACGGTCATGGGAAACCGACGCGACGTTGTAGTGAATGTATTGAAAAAACACATCAAACATGGGTACTTAGGTATTGTATAAATACCTCCAAAGCGTCTCCACCTCTAAAACACTAATTTCTGGTATATTCTGTTCCATTCAATATTAACACCGTGCAAGCGGGACACTTGCCCCAGGCCTTGCGCTTCGAGTCTTCCGCATTTTGTAAAAATTGAAGTAGAGAAGTAAGATTATTTCTTTTTTGTTACATGTTTTTAATGATACCGACTCTTGAACTGAAGATAATATATGTAATATTGTAATATAAATGATCAAAAATCAGAAAAATAAAATTTATTGACCCGTCCTGTACATTATATCTACCTATATGTATACATTATGTCTAGAATGTTACATACTACACCTCAGATATTATTTTCTTTTACAGAAGAACGAACAGAAGTACGGGACTACATTTTCATAACAGAATACCAAATTTTTCATATCGACTTAAATAATCAAAATAAATATTCTTTCGCAGAGAAAGCAGCATTTACGTGAAATGTTACAATAATGTCCCAATGAGTGCGACGAACTTGAGTTCTCTTCGGAGCATTCATGTCAAGGCGAAAAGATTTTCAATTTCTTATACATTTTTTTTTACACGAAGCCGAGCCTCTCTGCTTAGCTTCTGTTTACTCTGTTTTGATTGGTTCCACTAAGGGACCCCTCAGTGGTGGGAATAACGCCGTTGTACGTGTCGCATAGTTATCAATTACGTAGTCTCTGGTAGTTATTATATTCCCAATTAGGTCACATGATCGATAGTTTAATCGGTGCAACGGCCACTTCTCGGCAGTTTGGTTAACATTTATAAAAGGGAAAGGTTATCGGTAGCTGTTTCAAATCGTTTTCAATTCCTGCCTTATTTTTACGCAAGCAAATTTGAAATTCAAACTTCAGTCGGCCGATCGGCGATGCCAATTAAGCTCGGGCGGTAAGAGGACGTTGAATCCCTCATGAAAGAAATTATAAGCACACGTATGCGGAATAGTTTTGCATTTCGAGCGTGCCCCATGCGGTTAATTCAATTTTCTCCGACTGCCTTTGAATTTCGTATGACCGTAAATTTATTCAGGTGAATCCATTTCTCGGCGATAACATCGTTGCCCTCTGCGATACTTCGTATCGAATGGATAACAAAACATGTTTGGTTTTCATGCAGTCGCTAATATACAGCTTCATTCAACGCAGACTATATGTATGTATAGCACGATTAAGAATAGGTGCGTGTGAATTATTATTTTGGTTACGAATATTAATGAACTGCAGTAATAAAATAATTATCATTCTACTAATCCATACCTTAATCCTTCCAAACGGATGTTTTCCTAATTCTGTTGGTGCGTTTGTAATTTGCCTTTCTGTATTCTTTACTTATCAGCTGTCAAAATTTACGAACTACAATACAACACCGATTATCCGCATGTCGATTGTGAGGAGAGTCCATTTAAAAAGAAGTCAAATTAGTTTAAAAGAGGCACAAGCACATAAACCACTCATTAAGCTTAATCGAGCTTAAAATAAATTGTGCAACGCTTTAATTGACCATACAATATGGGTACTAAATTTGAAATTGTTACATAAAGACATTCCAAAACATGAAATTATAGACAAAGGTGATGTTGTTTCGTCTATTCTGATTGAAAGAAGTAATAGAAAAGCTGAAGAAATGGTCTATAAGTGTTGTTTAAATACTTATTTGTGTTATTCACCTTCCAGGGTTATTCCTCGGCAAAGGGAACAGTTTTGTACACGTTGTCTGGGATTTCGTTCACATTGAAATGCCTTATACTCCATGTAAAAATGAGGGGCGAGGGGAGGGGTGATCTTCAGTCATCATTTTATTGATTTCGAAATAAAAGAAATGGTAATGTAATGATATTCTGGCAATAATTTTATTTAGAAGCCAGAATACCATTATATTTTTTCTTGTTCTTCCCTTCCCGATGAATGAGACCCGCCACCTTCTCGTGGTTTGCATCGAGCAACAATTCTTTCTTTTTGTACATAATTCAAGAAGAAACAAATACACGCTTCTAAATAGAACTATTAAAAAAAACTATACAGTATAAATAACACCATTTAAAAGGACTATGACCGCTTGAAAAAGGGTATTAGGACACAGGAAAATAATAAAAATGCTTACTCTGAGAACACCAGTAATCTCATTTCGATCAGTTTGAAAGTATCACAAATAATTATCCCACATAAACCAAAGAAGGATGTGCACATTTACATAGCTTCATCGTATCGTAAACTTTTTTTGTAAAGGGCCACATAGTAAATACTGTAGCCACTAAGAGCGCTAAGCTAAGCACCCGTTATATCGCGTATTTTGAAATTTTTAAAAATTTGAAATTGTAAAATCTATTCTTAGCTCGCGGGCCGTACAAAAAGAGGCGGCCGGCGTGCTGACTTGACCCGCGGGCCGTAGTTTGCCGACCCTTGGTATAGACCAATCTCGTTACTCCAAATAATGTCCAAGCTACTGAAGAAAGTAATATGTACTAGTTAAAATGAAGAAAATAATTATACAAAAGGAACTTCAGTTCCACGACATCAGTTTGGATTTAGAAATAACCACGTCATAATAGAACAAGTCCACAGGCTTATAAATAATATCACCTCTGGAACTCAAACTATACTGCATTTGTCGGCAACTGGTCGACAGTGCGTAACGGCTCTAAACCTCGAACCGAATCTACGCTAAAAACTGTGTTCTGTTGAACCCGACATCGTGTCGCTTGTTTCTGACTTGCAGCACCTCCCACCTAATTAATTAGCAGTACTTTTTGTATTATTTGAGATTTGTGCAATTCAGTTTAATTTTTTGAATACATTTTTGCATGTTGTTCTGCACGTTCTAACATTATTGAAGTGTAGTGAATTATTGAAGTGTAGTGAATTAATTCTAATTGGTGGTATGTGACTGTTCGTGTAGATGTTTAAGTGGTACGTGAAAAACAAAGTTTGAGAATCTGTGGCCTAGACGACTAAATACTTCTTTGTGAAGAGTTTCCTTGACTGCGTGTAATTTTAGCATCTCAGTCAGTTGCATACACGGTATAGACTCGTTATGAATAATATAATAGCAAATCTACTCTTACTTGCGTGTCAATTTTTTAATCCATAGCATTTCCTATTCGTAAAATGGAGTCGTGTACCTTATTAAGAATATAAACTATCCTCTTCTGACTTTAAACTTCTGAAATTCTATTTCCATAAGTGACAGTTTATAGATCCGACTGGTAAATAATATGTTTGACATAAAATTCATAAATTGAGAAATCACAGACGCTCACAAAGACGTGATTTAAAACGAAAGGTAAGACACTTTTTCATAAATCCTAACTCTTATTAAAATTTAATATCTGTGTTTGTGGTCATAAATTTAAAAATGACAATTTCATATGTAAAACTTAAATACTATGCAACGTTTGCTAACTTCCCTCTGTTCTTTATTTACAAATTTAATTATAAAGTAATGTTTTATATTAAATGTTTAACCGTTTTTAATTCTTCCAATCATAATTCATTTCATTCACAAAAACTTTATCTAGGTAGGCAGTTAAGTACATTCGTTGTGTAAAAGACAGAATTGTCATTCTTCATTCGTTTTTTGTGCTCGATATCTCATCTATATAGAAAGAGTTATCCCCTAGTTTACGAGGTTATCGCGAAATTAATTTAAATAATCCGAACATAACCGATAGCGTCATAAATGCTGGACATATATTATTGTACTATCGTCCGAGGGGTTTATAATTATATGCACTCAATAAATCTATTGAAATAATAATCTATTGAACCCGGTTTCCGTTCGAGCGTAATATCGTTATGTGGACGCGGCATGACTTCCGAATAAATAAAGACAATATTGATAAAAAGGAAGAATTATTTATTTGGAGAGGAGGAGTACTTATCTTAACACGTGTTTTCTATTCTACAGTCGTATCACGACTCTACTCTGTCTCTGTTTTGGCGTTGTTACCAAAACGACGTCGCTAACCTGAAGTCGTTAAAAAAGCTTATCGTTAAAACCTTGGCGAAGTGACATTAAAACAGATGGCGAGAATCCATGATTGAATGATCGGTTAATAGAAATGCGATTTGTACTTCATTTACATGTGGCCTGCATATTATTATCACATCTCTTGCATGGTAACTGTCGTTAGCAGAGTTGTTTGTTCGATTTATGTGTATGAACAAAAGGATTTTCATAACATACGACAGGACAAGCAACCTACTAGCAAGATTCTTTCTTGTTGAACAATGTAAATTTAGATATTACAAAATTTGTTTTTAAATACAACTTTTTTGCAAATTACCTATATATTGTTGCCCTTTTTACAAATCATGTTACATCGAATTTTCATAATTTCCGTATTAATAACAAGAAATTAAATCATGTACAAATACAATGAAGGCTCTATGAGAGTTAGATAGGAGGTTCCACGTAAGAGTTTCTACTTCAACACCACCACTGCAGCGGGGGTCTGTGGAACCAGTCAGGCGCATAATTTGTGGCCTCGGCACGCCGCGGCGGCTTCCCTTTCACAATCCGATGGCTGAAAGAGAGCCCAAAAAAAGGTTACATGCGTGGGTATCGACAAGACTACACTAATGCTGCATTAGTAATGCAACGATGAAACTTTTATTTTTGGTTCTTTGTTAATGAAACTTTTTTTAACATATTCATAAGATTGTTTTTATTAAATTGTTTTACTAAATATGACATAATTTGTACCATAATTACATTTGTAAAAATAGTTAACAGTTTATATTCTTTCATATCGCTTCTGATCAATTACCAATACGAGTTGTAAGACATATTTAAAATAATAATAGTATAGTACTTCTAGTATGTTATACAAGTGTAATATCTCGGAATAATTACTGCAAAGTATTGTGTGTACAATATGTATATCCGGTTTTATTACATATACACTATTATTTGTCTAACTATTGAAAATACGAAATAATGTTACATATGAAATTTGCTAGATTTCATAGAGCAAACTTAACAAAATATTTAAATTCTGTTTTCAATTGTTATTTACAGACATTTTAATAGCAATGTAGTTTCCTAAATGGAACTATATATTTCCTGTTTGGAGGGGCAGCTCCTATTGGAAGATTCGGAAAGACAAACGAAGTTAATTAATAAAGAATATTTATTAGATATACAACATAGGCGCGGACGATAGCGACATGATACGCGCACGTGTCTTAGCGAAGGAGAAGACTGCGGGTGCGCAGTCGCAAAACAATGGTCCCGCTGTAGCGACGGCAGGGGCGTATGGCCCAATGCGAGTCGCCCTAATGTGGAATCTTACACTTCCCCTCGACGTGCACTAGGCATAAGTGCATAGTTGCATGATGAAAGAAGCGCAGGTCGTGGTGCAGGCTCCTTTTAGATGGAATCCGATGCTTCCCCGGAACGTGCGTCGGTCGCGCTCCCATCAGCAGCAATAATTTAATCCGAGCTTCTTCAAACAAGCCCAGTGTTTTGATCCTGAGATCCCTTTAGTGAGTACGTCGGCGGCCATGTCTTGGGATGACAGATGTTGAAGTTTCATCCATCCTTCTGTAAGGACTTCTCGCACGAAATGATGTTTGACATCAATGTGCTTGCTCCTGTTATGGAAGACAGGATTTTCCGCCAATTTGATGGTCCCACAGTTGTCATCAAACATTCGTACGGATGCAAGTTCGTCGAATCCCAATTCGAAAAGGAAACGTCGAAGGTGGACAGCCTCCTTGGTTGCCTCCGCTAAAGCCATGTATTCGGCCTCGGTTGTAGAAAGAGCCACCGTTCTCTGTTTCTTCGATTCCCAGGATATTGGTGATCCGCCTAATACGAAAGCAAATCCGGAGTAAGATCTCGTATCCTGTGAGTCGTTGGCCCAGTCTGCATCGACGAATCCAGTCAAAGGTTCGAGCTTCTTGGAATATCGAAGCCCCACGTCGGACGTACTCTTCAGGTACCGCAGCACGCGTTTTCCGGCGTTCCAGTGACTATCGTCCTGTCCAGAGTTGAACTGGCTGAGATAATTCGCAGCATAAGCGATGTCGGGCCTTGAACAAACGGCCAGATACATCAATGAACCACCAGCTCTCGATACGGGTGTTTCGATGATCCAGGTGAGGGTTCCTCCTCGATCTTCTTCAGTTTGGTCCCCAGGTCAATGGGAGTTTTCACGGGATTGCAGTCAATCATGCCCAATCTGGATAGCAAATCGTTGAGGTATCCCTTTTGACTGATGCTTATCCCATCCTGGTCCCTGCAGAATTCCCTTCCTAGGAAGTATTTGACCTTTCCTAGTTTCTTCATCTGAAAACACTTTGACAGATAAGTTTTAAGGTCATATGTACCTTCCTTTGATCTCGTGAAACGACTAAGATGTCATCCACGTAAACGGCAACGATGAAAATGTTCTCTCCTTTTCCTGAGTAAAACACGCAGGGATCTGCTGATGACCGAGAAAGCCCATAATGCTTTAGTTTTTCACTCAGCCTTATATGCCATCGACGTCCCGCTTGTTTCAAGCCATAGATGGACTTTTTAAGCAAGCACACCTTGTCTCCGCTCGCCAGATCGCTCAACATCTGCTTCGACTTCCTCAGGATGTCTCTGTTTCCGCTGTTGGTTCGGATTATTTCTTCCAAGATGCCTTCTGTGAAATCGGGAACCTCCATCAGGACTTCTTCTTCCAATTCGCCATTCAGGTAGGCAGTTTCTACTTCGAACTGAAAAATGTCCAAATCATATTGGGCAGCGAGAGATGTTATTAGTCGAATGGAGCCTACGCGCGTGATTGGGGCAAAGGTCTCCGAGAAATCGACGCCGGGTCTTTGTGAAAAACCACGAGCAACGATTCGGGCCTTCCTCCTGGCCAGAGTGCCGTCCGGATAATATTTGTTCGTCAGCACGGTGCGGCTACCAATCACTTTTCGATCTTCAGGTCGTTGTACGAGTTTCCAGGTGTCGTTCTTCAGCATGGAGATGAGTTCCGAAGCCATAGCACGAATCCATTAGCTCATATCGGGTCCGTTTAGCGCTTCCTTCAATGGTACTTCCATCAGAAAAGCTTCTTCGGTGTCACATACCTCGGCTTTGGTTGCCGTATGGAACAATTTTCGGGGTCTTCCCCTCGAACCCGTCCTTATGATCCGCGAACGTCCACGTGTTCGTCCAGGTGCTTCCTCTTGATCGTCAGTTGAGTCGTCGCCTGAATCGCTAGTACTATCTTCCCCAGATTCAGAGTCGACGATTTCGTCTAGTTCTTGAAGACGAATCGGTTCCCTTTCTTTGTTTAAATCATCATTTGGGGATAATATCACTTCGAGAAGTTCAGTGGGTTCAGAAGATTTTCCTACTTCTCCGGATGTTGTCGACTTCTCTTGCATATCGATTTTCCCGTCTACAATGGAGTTTTCGTCCATGAAAATAACATCGCGTGTGATGTCGATTCTTCTTTCTTCTGGAATCCACACACGATAAGCCTTTGAGGTCTCCGAATATCCAACGAATATTCCTTTTCTTGAACGGGGTTTGAGCTTCCCCTGGTTCGGTGTTCTATCACGGGAATACACGTCGCAACCGAAAGTCCGTAGGTGACTTACGTCTGGAACTCGCCCAGTCCATTTTTCAAATGGTGTTGTGCCTCCGAGGCTGACAGACAGGCATCGGTTACGTATGTAATTTTCCGTGTTTGCGACTTCCCCCCAAAAACAATCTGGTAACGACGATTGCAACAACAGACATCGCGTCATGTCCAAAATCGTCCTATTCTTCCTTTCGGCTAGTCCGTTTTGTTCGGGGGTGTAAGTGACGCTGAGTCGTCGCTTAATACCGGCTTCGTTCAAGAAATTGTTAAACGAGGTATTCACGTATTCGCGTCCATTATCGGATTGCAAATACTTAATCCTTTTTCCCGTTACATTTTCGGCATACGTTTTAAAATCTTTGAAATTTGGTCTTTCGACTTAATCATACGGATTTCGCACCATCGAGAAAAGGCGTCGATGAATGTCACAAAATACGCGGCACCGCCATTTGATCTCACGCGAATGGGATCGCATACGTCGGAATGAACGATTTCTAATAAACTCGAACTCTGGTCTGATGTTTTTGTAAAAGGTAATCGCGATATTTTACCGCGGATACATATATCGCACTTTAAATTATCTGATCTTTTAATGTCTATTCCGAGTACCTTACCGTCTCTAGCACACTTTTCGAGATCTTTAAAGTTTAATGTCCCATCTTCCGATGCCATAACTCAGCTGACGTCACGGACGTTCGGTGAATCGGGCTGGTTCGCGTGGCCGTACAACACTGAGGTGTCGATTCGCTTACAATGTAAAGACCGTTTACGCGAGGTGCCCGTAGAAGAGTTTTTTGGTTGCCGTCTACCACCGTCGCGACGTGTTTTTCGAACACCACACTGTAACCTTTGTCCGTAATTTTACTCACCGATAATAAATTGCTACGTAAGTCCGGGACATGTAGCGTATCACTCAAGGTAACTATGTCTGTTTTTCCCTTGATCACTGTGTTCATAGAAACAGTTCCGCGCGCTGTAACTTCCGTCGATGCACTATTCGCGAGATTCAGTTTTCCGGGAAAAGTTTGAATCTCATTTGCGAATTTTTCTCGATTTTTGCACATGTGTGCCGTGCACCCACTATCCAGGCACCAAGTATCACTTCTATTTTCTTCCACACTGTACGTCTCTTGCGTCTTCAATGAAATAAAGAAGCTGGTTTTCGCCTGGTCGACGTTCTTCGACGGTTGTTTACACTCGCTCACTTTGTGTCCGAACTTGTGACATCGAAAGCACTTAACTTTCTTTTTATGATCGCCTTTCGATTCACTGTTTCTTCTTGCGTTCGCGTCCGTATATCTAGTCGATCTTTTCGCAAAGAGTGCGTTCGTTTCGACACTGCGCTCGTCCTTTTTTCGAGCGTCGCCTTCTTCCGTGATCTTGATTCGAAGGTCCTCTGGTGGTGGTAAGTTGTCTCTCGATTCGATCGCGCATCGGAAATATTTCGAAGCTCGCTGGCAAACTGTAGAGCAGCATTATCTACAGTTGGTCTTGATCCAGGATCACTTCCATATCCAATGTGTCGAAAAAATCTCTGAGGTGTTCTCGAATGACGCCATTTTCTTCCATGCGATGCAGCATAAGGCGTTTCAGGACCGTGGCCTTCCGAGCAGGGCCTTTTGATTGATACGTTCTTTGGAAACGTAGCCAAACGTCTCGGGAAGTGACGAATTCCTTCGGGCTGATTCCAAGGATGATGTCGGACTTTGCCTTGCGATCTTCCTTCTCCCATTTCTTCACCGCTTCGATTGATGCCGCGTTCCCATCTACAAGTCCCGGCTTTTTCGTTTCGCCGTTGACATAATCATACATTTCATTTTTTATTAATAACGATTCCATATGGATCTTCCAGGTATCGTAGTTGTCTTTTGTCAAAGACTCGATCTTAACAGACGTTGTCGTCATCTTGGAAAAATGTCGCACGAACTCAGGAGACGCACAATCACGACACTCGCGCTATTTTCCGATATCACACTTCCTTTGATTTCCTATCTGGGCCCATAACCTATTTGGAGGGGCAGCTCCTATTGGAAGATTCGGAAAGACAAACGAAGTTAATTAATAAAGAATATTTATTAGATATACAACGTAGGCGCGGACGATAGCGAACATGATACGCGCACGTGTCTTAGCGAAGGAGAAGACTGCGGGTGCGCAGTCGCAAAACAATGGTCCCGCTGTAGCGACGGCAGGGGCGTATGGCCTAATGCGAGTCGCCCTAAGGTGGAATCTTACATTTTCTTTATTACCATGTTATTAAGCATATCAGATTGAATTGAACAGAATATTTGAAAGTTCTACTTGATAAATATTTACCCGGATAAGTGTATGAATATTCGCTTGCAGATCACATGTTATGAGTACAACACGCTAACTGGTCTTGATATTTGCTAGCAACATTCAATTAAATTATTATTTAAACAGAACTATCAAATATGTCGTTGAATTTGTCTTGACATGCTTAATAACATGACAATAATAAAAATATGTAGTCTTATTTAAAAAATCACATTATTATTAAAATCTCTGCAAGTAACAATTGGAAAAAGAATTTCAATATTCTATTAAGTTTGCCCTATGAAACCAAGCAACTTTCATGTGAAAATTTTTTCTTAATTTCAATAGTTAGAAAAAGAATAGTGTGTATACAATAAAACCGAATATACTGTACATGCATATTTCGCACTAATTATTGCGAGATATTACACTTGAACTTTTCCTCAAATTAGGTATTTGAAGTTATTATTAAATTATAAATGTGTTATGTTTATGTTCGTTATATTATTGTCAATGTAACTAAAAATAATCATCATTATAAATAATTTAAAATATTGAACTTCACACTACTCTGATGTATAATATCCTAGAAACAGTATAATATTATTTTGAATGTGTCAATCTACAACAATACATCTATACAACACAAATCACAAGCGATAATGAAAGAATATAGAGCATCAGCACTTTTTATAAAAGTAAATATGACCCAAATTATATCTTGTTTGTCTGTTCGGTACAAATTTTGCAATTGATTTTAAAGTAACTTCCCGATGAGCTAGAGACTTGAAACTTTGAACATAGCTCAGAACTGGATGACAATGCAATATTTACTCGCTTTCTGGTTTGTCTGTTCGTTAGGGTTCCGTACGGAACCCTATTACAAAGCTCACGCTATCTGTCCGTTCGTCTGTCTGTCCTACCTTTAAACTGTGAATTTCGTGAAGAGAAACTGAAATAAACCTCAAATTTATTACATGTCTCTGTTATAATCTCATCAAAATGTTTAAATCGATTGAAAAATTTCACACACAGAAGACCAAAAAGCAGAAAATAATTATTTAAATAAAAAAATTTTTTTAATATACCACGTATTTAAGACGGACTAAAAAGTATAAAATAATTTTTCCTAGCCCCATACAGATTCTTAACCCCATACAGATAGTCCTGAAAATTTGTGATTGTGAATTTTTAATAGCTATGAAAATACTTGTAAGATTTAAAACGAAAAACGTGGGGCGCATGCAATAGATAATTGATGCATGAATAGTTCACCTCAGCAACTAACAATTTTATTGCACTGCAAATGATATGAACTGTTGTATGAGTTTTCTCAACGGTCACTACTCTCTACACTCCTTACTATTACCTTGCGCCCCACGTTTTTCGTTTTAAATCTTACAAGTATTTTCATAGCTATTAAAAATTCACAATCACAAATTTTCAGGACTATCTATATGGGGTTAGGAAAAATTATTTTATACTTTTTAATCTGTCTTAAAAACGTGGTATATTAAAAATTTTTTTTATTTAAATAATTATTCTCTTTTCCACTCGGTGTCCTTTCTTATGGCCGGAAAAATACATAGGCGAATTGCCTGAAACGTTTCTCCTAGTTCGTTTCCTGTTGCGACGTGGAAACGAGATTTGGGACAGTAATTGACAGAATACTGTGTGTAGATATGCGTTGCTTTAACCTCTAACCCTTTGCACTCAAAAGACAACTTTCACTCGCCATTCGGTTTTTTGTAGCAATTCGAATGGCGACCGAGAGACAACATTATGTACTACTTACCATTTTGGGGTCTTAGTTGAGGTCCTCCTAGAGCTGATATTTACCAGAACTTCAGATCAATGGATTCCATAAATCATTCGCGATTTTGAGTTCTGTCACAGAAACGAAGTACGTCCTTGTACCGGCTGCTCACTGCTGCACTGATATCTCTCTCCCCACGCCGCCGTGCCATTGGGTGACATTATCGACGTCGCATGTTTTACCAAACTATTTCGTTTGATATTGAAAACAAAACATGACTTTCTACTTTATTGATGCTTTTCAGTGTCGCGTGGTGTAGTTAGATTTTCTCTTGGACCCCTACTTTTTGAAATAAATTGAAAAATATCTCCAAAAATTAGTTCATTTTAGGTGTTTCCTTCCCTTTTGATCGTCATTGAAACAGTTTTAAATGCTTATAATGCAATAACAACATATACTGACTTTTTTTCAAAATTAAATTCTCAAAACCTGAGGGTGTTGGCGAAAAACCGTTTGCAGATTTGTATTCAGGGCACAAAATTCTATGAGAAACGACTATTGATTGTTACAAATCCAGTATAGCTGTTGAACAGTGTTATCTATAGGTCGGGCTTGTAAAGAATACAGTGGTGTACTCGAATAGGCTATCTTTTAGGGTCCTCGGAGTAGCTCTCTGTTGGTACTCAAACTGATGGCAAAATAGTCTGATCGAGGCAGTGTGTTTAGACTTCTTTTTATTAGAACAATTTTGCTAGTTTTTAAAAAAGAAAAGAAATGAACGTCCGCACAGCTTTAGAAAATTCTTAAAATTACTGATCTGTCCGAGTTTTCATTCCTAATACTAACGACAGCGATATTCGATTAAATGGAGAGTGCCAGATTCAATATACTATTGTTAGAAATAATTTGAATGAGACACGTGCTATCAGTTTGCTTTATTTTCCAACTCTATCTGCTTTGTCTCTTTGGCCCGTATTTATGTTCCGTTCGCACTCCTTCCACTTCCCTTCATTCATACATCATTCGTCCAATCACTCACACCTTACCTATTACTCGATCTCATTCGTTCTCATTTATTCGGCGCGCATTCCTTCCGCATTCAAACATTATTTTTCGCTACAATTCGGCCATCCTGCTCATTCGGCGTCCTCGTCGACAGTTTTTTTCTTTCCGAACTAAACATCACATTTCGTCCGCATTTCCTATATCCGCCTGTCTCTCGGACGTTTTTCTTGAACGCGTTTGCGCGCGATTTACATAATCTCCTGCTCTCGCTACAAATTTTAGTCGATCTGCCGCTACTACTCCTTGGTAAGTTCTAGCGCTCTGTTTCTAGTCCCTCGATCACTAATAATACGATTCGGCCTACCGTAGTGTGACATGAAATCTCGAATGAACGCTAAGGTAGAACTCGTTCCTACATCTTCTGTTGCCCTTAGCGCTACATACTTGCTATATCCGCATATAATTGCAGCCACGTACTTATTATTACATTCCGTCGTCGGTAACGGCCCTAAGTGGTCAATATGAACAGTCTGAAACGGAGCCGTGCCCTTATCTAGTGGGTGCAAAAACCCGGGCTTTTTCCCTGTGGGAGCTTTGGAATATAAGCACATCACACATCGGTTCACATATTTGGTGACAAAATCTCGCATTTTCGGAAAATAGTATTCCTCTTTAACCTTCTCTAGTGTTTTATCAATGCCCAGATGTGCTACTGACCGGTGCGCCTCGGATACTATATCGTAATGTAAATCGTGTGGTGCATATAATCGCCATCGTCCTTTTGATACTTTGTAAACTCGCGCATTACACATTGTGAATTTTTGATGAACGCTCTGGTCTCCGGCCTCGAGTCCATCTCGAACGTGTAAAATATCGGCGTCCGCTCGTTGCATCGCCGCTACCCAATCGGTATTAACCTGAACTCCTAAAATGAGCAGCCCTTCAACTTCAGTGTTCTCAGGCTATCCTACTGGGTTTCTGCTTAATGCATCTGCTACACTATTCCGTTCACCTTTTTGATATTCGATACTATAATCGAACTCCGATAATCTAACGAACCACCTCCCGATGCGCGGATTTAAATCTCTCTTATTCTCTAACATTTTCAAGCTGTTACAATCGGTTTTAATAACAAAATGATTTCCAACCAAATAAACTCGGAATTTTTCAAGCGCGCATACTATTGCCAATGCCTCCAACTCATATGAGTGGTATTTGGCTTTCTCGGGCGTTGTCCGTCGACTATAAAAACTCACGGGATGCCACTTCCCATCTGGCTGTTTTTGCAACAATACTGCTCCTAGACCCAGCGTACAGGCATCCGTATGGACTTCTGTTTCGGTATCGTGATCATGTATTGCTAAAAGCGGTTTCGACGTTAATGTTGCTTTGATCAATTCAAAAGCCTTATTCCGCTCATTACCCCAGGAAAACTTTGCGTCCTTACATAGTAACTCAGTTAGCGGATTCGCGAGAACCGCAAAATTTCTAACGAATCGCCGAAAATAACTAGCTAGCCCCAGAAAACTACGTACGTCTCGAGCATCTTTCGGAGTTGGAAATTTACGCACACCTTCCAATTTTCGTTGGCTTGGTTGTATGCCTAACATCGAAACTTCAAAACCTAAGTATTCTATCCTTAATTTGAAGAAATGGAACTTTTTTAAATTTATAGTCAATCCCGCGTCCCTAAAAACTTCAAAAATTTGCACTAGACGGTTTAAGCCTTCCTCTACTGTCATACTCGGTATAATGACGTCGTCTATGTACGCCATAGCTATGTCATAACGCAACGACCCTAAAGTGGTATTTATCATTCGCTGGAATACCGCGGGCGCGTTACATAATCCGAAGGGCATTCGTTTGAATTGATAGTGTCCGTCTGGCGTCACAAAAGCTGTTTTCTCTCGCGAACTCGGTTCTACCGGCACTTGATAGTAGCCGCTAAAAAGGTCTATACTTGTATAATACTTTTGTCCGCGCAGTCTATCCAACTGATCGTCTACGCGTGGCAGTGGATACTTATACTTGATAGTCGCTTTATTAATCGCACGATAATCGACGCACATCCTCATCTCGCCATTTTTCTTTCGGACTAGTAGAACCGGACTAGCAAAGGGAGAATTACTATCTTCTATGACATCCGCCGTCTGTAACTCATTAACCATATTTTGCAATTGTCGTCTTTCATGATAGGACACGCGATATGGCCTATAAATTACGGGTCTATCTGACGCAAGTTCTATTCCCATTGTCGCCCTATTTGTTCTACCTAGCTGTCTTAACGTCGTAACAACGAGGTCTCGATTTTCGTTGAGGACACGCAACAATTCGTTCGCTTCTTCTCCATCCAAGTCCGTGTCGACTTGGCTCCTGGCAATCGGCTCATCGTTGATCTCACGTTCAAAAGCCCGCTCCTCGCAGACTTCTCCACGGGTGATGGCGTCGCCTGGCTGGATCGTTATTCGTTGACCGGTTACGTTCAGGACAGGTAGAACAGTCTGCCCTTCCTCGTCGGTGGCAACGATGCATCTAGGTATTACAGAGCCCGCCTCCCGTAGGCCGCCCTCGATGCACAGCTTCTCGTTCGGCACGTTTCCCACTACAACGATATGACCTAAATAATTATTTGGAATCGCATACTGCCTGTCGTTTCGGAGTGTAGTCTTTTCATTGGACTGCGTTACGTCATCACCTAGTCTGTCGCTGGTGGTCATCACCCTCAACTCGCCGCTGCGACTCACGATAACGACCTCAGGGTGCTCGGTGTAGGGATGTCCTACCAACACTGGCACAGCTTGGCTTCCTTTCGGCACCACGTGTACCACAGTTCGTACCGCAACACCGTCGATGCTGATAACTGTCGTTCCCACGCCTACCGGTTGAACTCTACCTTCGCCATACCCTACAAAACTGTTTAACGAAGTCTCATAATAAGTCAAACCAAGCTCACGGGCCACGTCCTGTCGCAATGTCACCACGCTACTCCCCAAATCGACGTAACACTTGACCGGATGGTCGTTCAGCAAAGCGTCCTTGAAATATTTTTGATGCGTGTCACTTATAATGTGCAAAACTCTAGCGGTCTCGCCTCGCGCCGTAGTCGCCGTCGTCGCCGTCGTTGTTGGTGTAGGTCGTGTTGACACTTTTTGTTGATCTCGAGGCATACTCCCCGGGCATGCTCGCGATATGTGTCCGTTCTGGCCGCACTTGTAACACGTTGGCAACGGTCTTGTCGTTGGACAGGCACGCGCTGTATGTCCCATCTGTTTACAAGCGTAACAAGTTAACTGCGTACCGGGTGTGGTCGATCTGTTTACGTGACGTCTGTCCATGACCGCTGGTGTCTCCTTGAAATTCAAATTTGATTGCCGCAAAGCCGCTAGAAGCTCGCTCGATCGTTTATAACGGCTCAGTGGGCCTAAAAATTCTCGATATCGGGGGCTGTTCAACCCGTCCACGATCCACTTGATCGCCTCGCGATCTCCCATTCCCGCCTTGTTGCACCTGGTCAACTTCTCGTAATAATACTCTACTATATCTTGATCAGGATGTCGCTTATAATTTTGAGCTTTTAACTTTTCGCTTACCATGCTCTCGTCCGACGGGAATTTTTCGATTAGTAAGTCCTTCCACTGTAGCCACGAGCGCGCGACACGTGGTAAACTGCCTCGCCATTTTCTCGCGACTCCGGTTAATTTCGATAAGGCGTAATGCCTGATCGCGATTTCGTTCTAATTGTAAAGATCGCCGTATTCCTCGATCTTTTCGATCCATTCTTCTACCGTAATATCGTTGGAAACAGGGTCGAACGCCGGCAACGCGGTCGTCACATCGCGGAAATGTCGCTCTTCGCCTACTCGTACTTCGTCGGCCATAATCACGGAAATATTCGAGTACTTCGCCCGTTGGCCTCGCACTATTTCCACAAATTTTCGCACTATACGGTACTTTGCGCTTCCGCCCGTATGCACTCCGACCGAAAAGGCTCGACACCTCCAAACAGCAATATTCACCCTTCAACGATTATCCACGAACGGTTTCACGTGGCGATCCCACTTCTGATAATTGTTAGAAATAATTTGAATGAGACACATGCTATCAGTTTGCTTTATTTTCCAACTCTATCTGCTTTGTCTCTTTGGCCCGTATTTATATTCCGTTCGCACCCCTTCCACTTCCCTTTCATACATCATTCGTCCAATCACTCACACCTTACCTATTACTCGATCTCATTCGTTCTCATTTATTCGGCGCGCATTCCTTCCGCATTCAAACATTCTTTTTCGCTACACTATAAACAACATCAGTTAAAAATGAATAAAACTTTAATATCATTTTTCAAGAGAACCGTTCAGTTCTGACCCATGCTTTTCAGAATTTGATCCTCACGATGAATAGAATACGAGGGTGATCCCAAAAGTAATGCACAAATGCGTATAAATAAAAAAGAATTTACTTAATTTTAACATGTTGTTACAGCCCTTTAATATAATCTCCTTGGTAATCCATGTACTGCTTGCCAGCGTTTGGGTAGGTTTTGAATATTAGTTAATTCTTTCTTGAAGTTGAGCTTTATAATACGTCAGCTCACGACCGTACTAAATGCAATCAAGTCAGAATAATGATTACCCCGCATGGGTTCCTTGAGTTTTGAGAACAGATCGTAGTCGGGGGGACTCGTATCAGGGCAGTACAGTGGGCGAGGAAGCGTTTCTCATCGATATTTTTCGAATAGAGTGATCATTGACACTACCAAATGGCCCGCTTTACAGATACGCTCAAACATCGACAAATGATCGGAACACTTTGACTAGCATTCTTGCGTAGGGGTGTGCGAGTACTCGAATTATTCGAGTAACTCGAACTCGGAGTCAAATAATGATCGGTCGGTCGAGCTGAGTCGAGCGTTCGAATTTTTCAAGCTACTTGAAATCGACGAACTGTTCGGAAAAAATGCGAGCTACTTGAAAAACTCAAACGGCTTGAATATTCGAGCACTCGTAAGACTTCGATTTACTTGAAAATGAATTTTCAGCTAGAAAATTTTCGAATTACTCGACTATATTCGAATTGCTCGAATTATTCGAACATTTATCTATTTATTATCAAATACTAATCTAACTGTAAGGAAGAAAACTGTAGGAATCTAATTTAATGCTCTGGAAACATATTTCTTCTACGTGCTCAGTTAATAATTTTATACGGGCTAAATTTTTATATATCATAAAATTATATAAAAAAAAATTTCGAATAATGCATAAAAGATTGTTACGTATGAAGAATTTTCTCTCATACCTCTCGCTCTAATAATCTGAGCTCGCACCCTAACCCCGTTTCCACAGCGTGGTAACCAAAGAACTAGGAAGCGTGACGTAACCTCAACCGTCAGAGATTTCCTTATATGGATTTATTTGTTATTCAAAGTTCGAATAAAAAAAGTATCTTTTTTCGAAGAGCGTTGAATGAATAAATTTATTTTACGAGAATTATCCGACGAATAGAAGTGTCGAAGTTGTAGAATAGTGGTGTCGAATAAAATTTTCATCTTTCATCTGCATCTTTTTTTCGCAGGCTTCGAATAAACCTTCGAATAACCATAGCCAGCTCGAATAACCGCGCTGGCGAGCATCGAGCGTCGAATGTCAAAGACCAGCGACCGACTATCGGCATACAATGTAAGCAGACGCAGATGAGATAAGGAATCACGCATGAATGAAAATTTAAATTTTTGCAAGTTTTAATACACTTTAATGAAAGTGTCACGAATGAATTGAAGATATTCTCCCGATGAAAATGAATCCAAATTTGAGTGTAATTGAACAATTTTTACTCATACGTAATGTTGCGATAAAAATTATACATATATTATTGAAAATAGTCTGAATAATGTTATGTATGGACTCATAAAATATGAAAATTGTATTCGACACTACGAATTAAACGTTTCAAATAACTAATAAAGATAAAGTATCTTTTATTCGAACAGGTATTTAAATAATTTTTTATCTAAATAATGCCCAACTCTGCTTTGTACGTTGGGTAGTGACGACGTTCTTTGCACAGTATCATCGTTATATTTTCAAATAATTATCTGTTCTGCGTCATTAGAGAAGAATACAAATGTAGTGCTTGTTGTAATACGATACAACGTAGTACGTGATAAATATCAGATCATTTGATTGATCATTTACATGCTCTCTGTGATTGTTCTCAATGACAGTGATAGAAATATACATGATGTTTCTATTTATTTACGAATGTCAGAGATATTTACTGATCAGGCAGCATTAGCTATGCTTTGCTAGCTAATCCTATAATTGTGAGTATTAGAGAAAGTGTCATAATGGCGAGTGGTAATAACGATACAGTAGTGAAAAATGAAGATATTCGTGAAGTGATAAGTGGTATAGCTGATGAAAGCATTATTAATTCTAAACCTATTCGTCGTAATAAAAGTTCTGTATGAAAGCATCAAAGGACTGAATCGGGTACAAAGTATATGTTTAATTTGTAATAACACGTTCACAACGAAATGTGGAAGTACTACGTCTCTTATGAGACATATAAAACCAAAGCACCCAGATGTATTTGAATCCGATTCTGTAGAATCGGTGCCATGTGAAACATCAGCTGAAAATAATTTTGTGTCGTTGCGAAAGAAAGCCAAGCTAGACAAAAATTCTCGGAGAGTTCAATCATTAACGAATGCTATTGCTGAAATGATAATATTAGACCTTCAGCCATATAGTATATTCAATGATGAAGACTTTAAAAATTTTGTAAAAATTGCAGAACCTCTATATCTGATACCATCCCGGACAACGTTCGCTCGAAATATTATACCACAAATGTATCTAAAGGAAAAAGAGAATATAAAGGGAATCATTTCAAATGATTTACAATGTGTATGATATCATTTTTCATGTAATTATCTTTTTATGTTATTTTTAAATGAGGTAATTTAAAGTCTTTTAACTTTTTTTTAATTAAATAATACATTCATTCACGTATTTCATTACGTACGATGGCCTTCAGCCTTCGGCTCGTAACAGTACACATGTATTTATTTGCTTATTTATTTACTTAGGATGATATAATGATTGAATCATTTTCTACGGATGGTTGATGGATGGACTACGCGTGCAACAGATGAATATATTTCATGAACTAATGAATATATTCTAATATATAATAATCCATTATTATAACAATAATTTTGAAGGACTCAATAAATATATGCTCGGTATTTACCATTACACCACATCTCATACAAGTCGGAACTTAAATCAGTTTCTTACAGATTCCTTAAACGAATGGGGCATTGATTCACAGAAGATTAGTTGTTACTTCATCACGGATAATGCTACCAACATGATAAAAGCAATAAGACTTTCTCAGCAATGGATTCGTATCCCGCGTTTCGCACATACGTTACAGGTAACTGTCAATCAATGTGTATTTGATGAACATACTTCAATGAGTATACATTGCAAAATTTCGATAAATTTCTGTAAATTGTACTGACAGTGTTTTGTATATTATATGTAGTGACGCGGAATAAGGTTAAATGAACAATAAATTGTTCATAACATTTTTCATTTTAATTTCAGTTTATTTTTAAACATTGGTTTCCAGTTAATGTCTCTTTATTGTATCCTGGAAATTTTCGTCGATAATCATTTACAATCTGTAAAACGTAATCTTTATGTACTCATTCTGTGTAAATAATTTATTGTATTCTTCCATTAATTTAATCCCTCTCCCTGCCTTCAACTTGGTCCGAAAATACAAGTTTCATTAAAGCATTGGAGTTAGTAAATAAACTTCGAGTAGTTAATGCTACAGCAGAGAAAGGGTTTAAATTAATGGAACAACATAATAAATTATTTACAAATAATGAAGAATATAAAGATTACGTTTTACAGATTGTAAATAATGATCGCCAAAAGTTTTCAGAATAAAAAAAAGAAACTTTGGCCGGGATTCATAGTCACTACTTATTCTTAAGCAAATGCTTAAATCCCCAGTTATGACGTGTAATAAATGTATACGTGTATAAGTATGAACTACACATTCATAATTGGGGACTTAAGCATTTGCTTAAGAATAAGTAGTGACTATGAATCCTGGCCAAACTGGAAACCAACGTTTGTAAATAACCTGAAATTAAAATGAAAAATATTACGAACAATTTATTGTCCATTTAACCTTATTTCGTGTTACTAGATATAGTATACAAAACACTGTCAGTACAATTTGCAAAAATTTACCGAAATTTAAAAAAAAATTTTTAATTTCCTGAGTAGCCCTTTAGGTTCGAAAATAAATAATACACATTTTCTTTAGTCTTCATTGATAAAGAGTAATCAAAACACACTACAACTTCCAAAATTGAGAAAAAAAATTTTTATTTTTCGTCGGGCATTTTTCATTTTTTTTTTCGTAAACCGTTTGTCGTAGAAAAAAAAGTAATAGAACACAACAGATGTGTCCTGTATAGATCTACAAGTTTTTTCTCATACGTCTTCTGATATAATCAATATTTAAGAAGATAATCGAATGAAACCGATTTTATGAGTATTTAATTAATTATTTTAATGTTTAAGAGCCTGGGGGCATAATTTTCCGTTATCGTATAGAGCTGCAATTTTGCACAGATTATTTTTTTATTAATTGGAACTATCCTGCGGGGTGCCCGGAAAAAAATTCAAAAGTTGAAAAGAAGAGCCACCCTAGTATACATCCAATGATTTCGTTAAATCGAGAAAATCTAGGTACCGATTACACGGGGACACGAGGGCTGGAAGGGTCTCGTCCGGACACGTTGCCAAGGCGAGAACTCCGATGGAGCTGATGTTCCATCAACACCCGGGCGAGCTTGCTCGTCTGGTGAGGGGAATTTCGGCGAAGTTGGAGGCCCGACCGGCTCAAAGTCCACTCACCGCACCTCCACGTGGGGTGCCTGGGCCTCCGCCCCAGTAGTTGGATATCGCACCTGCGAATACGAATTTGCTGGACGCGGAGGGCGAACGCGGTGAGCTGGTATCTGGACGAAAAACGGCGATGAACTGGGCAAGTCGGGAGATGGGCTGGTCCACCCGCAACGACTTGGTACCATGATTATGACAACGAACGGATCGAACGTTTACGGTGCAGGGGGCGTCGGATCCCCCAGTACCGGCGCGGAGGGTGGTGGCCGACCGGGCCCCCCCGCGTCGTTATCCATCGACCGGAAGAGCACTGTGGTTGACCGCCAGGCCACAGTGTTCAGCACTGCTACTGGTGAAGAGGCGTCAGGGACGGGCACATCGTCTGCCCCTGCGCCTGGAGGGAGGAGGGACATCCCCGTCGCTACGCCGGGACCGTCTAGGTGCGGGCGGCGTCCCGCGGGTGCTGCTGCCGAGGATTCGGCTGCAGCGTCACGCGGGCGGCCGGAGCCGATGGCCCAGTACAGCCAGCGTCGACGTTTGCTTGTTGCTCAGCGACGACGACGACTCGGACGCGTCGTCGACGGTCTCGGCGGCGTCGATTCGCTCTGACGACGTGGGGGGGGGGCGACGGGGCGCAAGCGGGGGCGCCCCCCGACGACGGGGGAGTACGTCGGCCTGGCGGAGGCCAACAAGCGGCTCCTGGAGCTCACGCTCCAGGAGCGCCAGCTACAAGAGGAGGCAGCGGTCGAGGACCCGACGGTGCACCCGCGTCCGGTGCATCGGTCGTGTAAGCCGCTGCCTTCGGAGGACGGGCTGGCCACAAAGATGCCAAGTTAGCGGAGGTCGGAATTACCGACCTCCGCTACCGGAAGGGGCAAACGGGGTCCTCCATTTTGGTGGTCCCCGGACCGGACAGCGCCGCTAAGGCTGACGCCCTTGCGGCGCGCCTCGGCGAGGTCTTCCGTGGCATGGACGTCCGGATCTCGAGGCCGGTGAAGACCGCCAAAATGCGGCTGGCCGGCCTCGACGAGTCCGTGTCCGCGAAGGCCGTCGCGGCGGCGGTCGCCCGCGTCGGGGTTGCGCGGCTGCGGAGGTCCGGGCCGGCGAGATCCGCCGGAACCGGTCCGGCCTCGGCACCGCGTGGGTGCGGTGCCCGTTCGCCGCCGCGAAACGGCGGACAACGGCCGGCCGCATCCTGGTTGGCTGCCCGTCGACCAGGGTGGTGGCGCTCCCGGCCCGGCCCCTCAGGTGCTACCGCTGCCTGGAAGTAGGGCACGTCCGCCAAAAGTGTCCGCATGATGCCGACCGTGGCGGACGGTGCTACGGCTGCGGTGGCGAGGGGCATATGGTCCGGGACTGCGCGGCGGCCCCCAAGTGCCCGCTCTGCGCCGACCTCGGTCGACCGGCGAACCACCGGCTGGGCAGTAGGGGCTGCGTGCCTCCACCGTCCCGACGAGGGCGCAGGGGGCGCAACGCAGCGGCGGCACCGGCGGCGGTGGCGGCCGCTCCGGCTGCTCTGACGCAGCCGAGGGAGAGCCAGTCGACCAGTTCGGCTGGCGACCCGCCTCCGACGTCGCTGGCGTCGGCGGCGGCGGAGGGAGGATCCGGCCAGGGGGAGGCTATGGTTACGGACTAACCTTCCCCCCTATGGTCCGGATCCTCCAGGCCAACCTCAACCACTCGGCACGGGCGCAGGACTTGTTTGTCCATAGCCTGGCCGAGTTGGGGGTTGGCCTGGCTGTCGCCACGGAGCCTTACCACGTCTGGACCGCCCCGATTGGGCGGGGGACGCGCTGGGCTCCGTGGCGATGGTTAGCGACGGAGCCGCGCCCCTGAGCGTCTTGACACGCGGGCGCGGCTTCGTCGCGGCGCTGTATGGGCGCCTCGCGGTGGTCAGAGTTTATGCTCCTCCGAGCATGCCTCTTGCGTCATTCGAGACGTTGTTGGACGGGATCCGGGACTTTGTGTCCCGCGACTCGATCCGTCCAGCACTGGTCCTGGTGGACTTCAACGCGAAGTCCATCCTTTGGAGAAGCCCCAGGACTGACGCGAGGGGTGATGCTGTGGAGGAATGGGCGGCGAGCGCGGACCTTCGGCTGCTCAACCGAGGGTCTGCGAGCACGTTCGTGCGGTGGCAGGGAGAGTCGATTGTCAACCTCTCTTGTGGCGGCGGAGGTGGAGTCGCTCAGCCACCACCTCTACATCGTATTCGATGTTTCCGCCACCCCTCGACACCACCCCGCTCTCCGCCCGGACGCTGGCCGACCGCCGCGTAGATGGGCGCTCAAGCGCCTGGAGGAGGATGCGCTGATGGCAGCGACCATCGCCGTGTCCTGGCCGGAGGCTCCGGCCGGATCGGTCGCGGACGTCGACAAGGAGGCTGAATAGTTCCGGGAGGCAATGGCGGCTGCGTGTGACGCAGCTATGTCCTGGGCCAGGAAGCCCCCTAGGCGGTCCTCGTATTGGTGGAGCGACGAGATCGCTGCGCTGCGTGACCTGTGTCACGCGGCGCGGCGTCGCTTCACCAGGGCCCGCCGGCGACGGAACTGCGACTTGGCGAGGGAGCACGAGTTCTACGGGGTCTACCGACGAGCGACGGTGGACCTCCAGAGCACCATCAGGGAGGCCAAATCCCGTGCCTGGGGTGAGCTCCTCGAGACGTTGGACCGTGACCCGTGGGGGCGCCCGTATCGCATCGTCCTAGGACGCATGCGGCCGGCGAGGCCCCCGGTCACGGAGTCTCTTGACCCCCACGTTTTTGGGCGTGTCGTCGACGCCCTCTTTCCGGACGATCCGGAGGAGGGCTCGCGATCGCTCGGGCCGACGGACCGGAGCGACTGGTCCGCCGAGCTGGGGGTCACGCAAGAGGTGCTCGCGGCGGCCGTCAAGCGCCTCGGGGCCAATAAGGCCCCGGGGCCTGACGGCGGCCCCGGGCGGGCGCTGGGATTGGCCACACGCGTCCTCGAGCCCCGTCTCATGCGGCTGCTTTACAGCTGCATAATGTCGGGGCGGGTCCCGCTTCCCTGGAAGCGGGGACGGATGGTTATCGTCCCCAAGAAAGGAAAGCCCGCGGACTCTCCTTCCGCGTACCGGCCGATATGCCTCCTCAACGAGGCGGGCAAGCTCTTCGAGCGCGTGCTCGCTGCCCGCCTGTCGAGGGGTATGTCCGACGGTGGTCCCGGTTCGGCAGACTGCCAATACGGTTTCCGCGAGGGACGGTCTACGCTAGACGCGATAGACCACGTGCGTTCCCTCGCGGACCGGGCAGTTTCCCGCGGTGGTGTGGCTTTGGCGATGAGTTTAGATATCGCCAACGCCTTTAACACCATCCGCTGGGACACGATCCGGGAGGCACTCCGAGACCACGGGATGCCTCCGTATCTACGGATCGTGCTGCGGGACTACCTATCGGACAGGGTCATTGAATACCCCAGCCGGGGCGGCGTAGTCATGCGTCGGAGAGTCAGCCGAGGCGTGCCCCAGGGGACCGTTCTTGGACCCCTACTGAGGAACGTGGGGTACGACTCGGTGTTGCGCGGGCTCCTCCCACCCGGTGTGCGTGTCGTCTGTTATGCGGACGACACGCTGATCATCGCGGTCGGGAGAGAGTGGACGAGGACCATCCGCATTGCGGAGGTGGCGGTAGCGCTGGTGGTCGCCTGGATCCGGGACCTGGGGTTGCAGATCTCACCGCCAAAAACGGAGGTAGTCATGTTTCATGGACTGCCTCTGTCGCGGCGGGTCCCCCAGGCCTGGATCCGTGTAGGAGATGCCTGTGTCCGGGTCGAGGGCTGCATGAAGTACCTCGGCCTCGACCTGGACAGTCGCTGGCGCTTCGAAGGACACTTCGACCGCCTGGCCCCCCGAATTGAGGGCGTGGCCACCCTGTTTGGTCGTCTGATGCCCAATCT
>NW_015374165.1:337913-344027 GCF_001272555.1 Dufourea novaeangliae | reverse complement strand
CGCTGGGGGGGGGGGGGGGGGGGGGGGTGACTGGTGTTCGGTCACCCCTCGAGGCGACCTAACGCCCCCTCGGAACTGGGCTCCCCGATAACGGGAGCATAGGTGCGGCGGCGTCGGTGCGTTCATACGAGATCCCGCCACCGCCGAGTTCCGAACGAGACGGCTGCCGCGGGTGTTTAAGTGGGTGCGAGCCCCACACTGCCTCGGAGTCCCACCCCAGGACTCCGGGGTGTGCGTCAGGCATTTCCCCCGCGTAAAAAAAAAAAAGAAAGAAGGTACCAATTACACTGTTCAACAAATTTTAACCTTTTTCCTACCTCATAACGGTTCAGAAGCGTTTCTGATAGATCTTTATGAGCTGAATACGAATCTACAAACCGTTTCTTTCCAGCACGTCCAGTTTTTTAAAAAATCAATGTAGTTATTCAGTTTGTTTTGACACGAAATGATTCTCCGGACTTTCTTGAACAAAAGAATGTAAATTGTTACTATATTATGGACATCTAAATATGTTTAAATAATGTTCAAAGTAAAAAGGACACCAAAAATTATTTAACATTTAGAGCTGATCGTTAAAGATGCAGTGAAAAAAACTACTATTCTGGATGACTTATGTAGATAATGTAGAGAAATCGTTTCTTTTTTTCATCGGTCTACTACCGCACAGATAAAACTTTTAAAAGCACAAGAAACGCATTGTCCAGATGAAACGTTTAATCGAACTTAGACTTCCTCTAACGAGGAAGGTTTCCCAACCCGGAGACGCCGATTTCAATGAAACTTCGTACGTTTGTTAAGCAAGCAAAAATAAGGGACACGTATTTTTTTTTTATCGGCTAACGTTTACTTTAAAGAGGTGAAACCACCCCTCAAAGTTTCGACCCAGAAATACTATCTCAAAAACCAGAGGAGATACATGAAAACTAATGGACGAGTTTTATGGTTTTTCATGTACAATAATATGTTGCTAAAAATTATCCAAAGTACAATTTGTTTATAACAAAATATTTTTTTATAACTTTATTTTACAACTTATTCAAATTTACATAATGACAAAAAATGACGAGCATTTCATTCCAAATCCATTGGTATATATATTTATGAAATTGCCTCCTACAGTTTTGCAAATTTTTATTATTTATCCCGTGCGCACGAAAGGTTTCCCTATCCGCAGATTCTGATTTTAATGAAACATTGTGGGATTGTAGAGGGCATTCAGTTATACAAGGAACGATTTTTTCGGCCGACATTCACCCTACGGGGGTGAAATCGCCTCTTAAAGTTTGCCGAATTTTTCGTTTTTTCAATATATCTTGTTAACCATGAGATAGGAAAAAACTTTTAATGAGAAGAGTCTTGCGTGCGTAGAATTTACCTTTTGTTGGTCAACGTAGAAATTACATTCACGTCAATACTTTTGACCTCAGCTTGTGCACCTCAGCTTGCGACACGCAATCATGGACGCAAGAATGTTCGTGTAAAGCCGGCTAATATGGGCGGGCATTATCGTGCAGAATTCATGCATCAAGAATATCTCTTCACAGTTTCCAAATTTGTGGAAGCAACTTTGTGTAATTGGCTGTGCATACATTTTCCGCAACGATCATAAATTTGTGTTGGAGTTTTTCCACGCATTGTATCAAATTTGACGAATAATCTTTGATCAGAAGTCGTAATTGTAGCCGATGTAGTTTTGCTTTCTATTTTAATACAACACAACCAGCTATGCAAGGATGACAATGACCACTTTTACGTATGAACGAGTACGTAAGCTTGCCAGTTACATAATGAGCGCATATAAAATGTTGTTCTTGCGTTAGCTGCTGTTCGCATGCGCTGTCTACATTACTTTTGGGTTGACCCTCGTATGATGCAATGAAAAAGAATTTTGACCTTGAAAGCCAAGGTCAAGCTCAATTTTGCGACACCGTTCTTATTTCAATTCCCACCAAATCAAAGGTGTAGAATCCCGCTATGGTAGCAGCGATATGTAATTTCTTGACACCCTGTACACATTATGTACATATATGCGTATGTACGCGAAACTGGTATACGACGTAAATAACTTGTAAGAAGAAAGTAGACGTTAAGATAAACTCGGGATGAAGTAAAATGAACGGAAACAGGCAGTAGTCTGACTCCTAGAGGCTGCTGACAGATAACATTTAACAGACTTGACGAAAAATTTAGTCGGTGTTATCGCCCTCCGTTCGCGTCAATTCTTCTTATCTTTGTCGAACGATTCACACTGCTGTCTACACAAACCTAGGTAATACGATTGACGTCGCCATTATCGACTATTCACATTCATATTAGAACGATGATTAGGGATCCATTATTATCAAATCGTAAACGGAAGATTGAAAGTTCATAAGATAATCGAGCAACGTTCTAACAAACTACTCTCACGACTGTTTCAGCAATAAGAACAGTTTTTGTAATGATGAATGTTAAAAAGTCAATTTACCTTTATGTATACATAATGTAGATGAAATTATGCTATCCCATAAGTAGTCTCATTTTCGTGTTATTCTGCATTGTCAACTATCTACGGTCGTGGACGGTACGTTTATGTTTTACATTTTACGGAAATCAAAACTTTTCATAAGGCAAGTTTCATAAAGGATTTAACTATCTTTATTGCAACATATTATCTATACGACTATTGCGACTTGCTTGTATATTGTAACTATTTAGTCTTGCTAACTGTGAGTTCGTTCAAGTGTTGACATTAAACATTAAACACGTTCATTTTGTGGTGGGTTCTTAATAAAAATTATACAAGTATGTTAACAGTTACAGTTTTGTAAGTATTTGTTATAGATAACGCATTGTTTTTCGTGTATATTGATAAAATATTACTAACATTATTATATTTAAACATTTAAAAACAAGCTATGTGTGAAAATTTATATTTATATTTGTTTTATTGTATATTTTACATTGTGGGTGTGTTGTCCTCATATCTGTTATATTTATTTAATTTTATGATAGAAAGATGACAAAATGCAAGCAACCAACGAGTGAAGTACACAGTCATCTCGATTATCGTCCCTAACTCGGGTCCGCGAGGAGACGATAATCGTGGACTACGTGAAATGCTTCTGACTCCCGTCAACACGTTTTTTGCTAGAAGCTCGAGCCTCGGCAACTCGCCGTTGTAATATTCTGAACGTAGAAAAGGACAAGCCAGTAAAAAACAGAAAGAAAGTTTCTTTTCCCACTTGACTCAGCTGCGTGGTCCGCCTGCAACGCTCTCATCGACCAATGATTACATTATAGCGACCACACAGTCCCATTGTGTGTGTACCGTTTCGGCCAATAATAAAAATACGTGTGACTGAAGGTGATCCAGATACATTTTATTCGTCGGCAGCTCCCTGGGCAGTCGCTGACGATTGAACGCTTCGACTAATCGTCGTGCATTCCCCCACTCCGTCCGTCGAGTCCGTCGAGCGCATACATTGTTGCCCGACGCGCGAGACAACGCTAATGCAACGATGAAACTTTTTTATTTTTGATTCGTTGTTAATGAAACTTTTACTATTATATTGGTGAGATTTTTCTGATTAAATTGATACCAAATATGACATAATTTGGATTATATTTACTCATGTAGAAACTGTTAATAGTTCATATTAGTACATTATCGATTCTGATAAATCATTAGTAAATATGACCCAAATTGCGTCGTGTTTGGTATCATTTTAATCAGAAAAATCTCACCAGTTTGTTTATAAAAGTTTCATTGATAAAGAATCAAAAATAAAAAATGTTGATCGTTGCATTAGTATTGTCTCACCGACATCCGGGAATGTAACCTTTTTGTGGGCTCCGGACGTTCAGTCGTCGGCTAGTGAACGGGAAGCCGTCTCGGCGCGCTGCGGCAACAAAGTATGCGGTTGCTGAATTCCACGCCCCCCCGCCCTTAGTGGTGGGGATGACGCCTGGACAATAATCGCATATCAACAAACAGTCAATAATCGCGAGGACTCTGTATGTACAATTGTTATCCAAATGCATGAAGAATGTGATTCACCACGAAAAATAGCAAAATTTTTTGAAAAAACAGCAGCTGAAATTTTCAAAATATTATATATACAGTATGTAGCTATTTATACAAGGGACGGATAAGTTTCTGTATTATACAGATCCGAAATTTACTAAAAATAAACCCGATAGTTACTAAAAATCTTATTGATAAGAGGATTATAAATATTTCGATGTCCTCTGCACGCTTATCACTACCAAAGATACAAGCAAAATTAATAGAAGAAGGTAAAAGTGTTCTGTTTACACAAACTATTAAAATGTTACACATGTGTCTCGTAAGAATAATTGATTCATCAATCCATAAAATTCATTTCTAAAAGTTAACTGGTTTAATATAAATATTTAATAAAATTGCAAACGCTTTTTTCAAATTTGCTTTAACCTTCCTGCGTAACCTTCTAATCGTTTGTGTAAACGGAACACTTTTAGTAACTATTGGCTTTATTTTTAGTAAATTTCAGATCTACATAATACAGAAACTAGTCCGTCCTTTTTACAAGCAACTACCCTATAAGTCCCTAGTAAGTCCGGCCAAGATGACCGTACCGGAGAATTGGCCAATTAAAGTATGTATTTCTTAGAAGTAACCGCTTAATGGCGTTGCCTATACGTGAGTACGAAGTCTAGCACAATAGTAGCATTTTCAGTCCCGATCATCGCAAAAGAACGTTAATTAAAGGCATGTGAATCCACTTAAACACTTAAGCTAGTACTTAAAAATGTTTGATCTATAATATGGTCTTGTTTGTGTTATCTATGCTGGATGTTTTTATTTCTCCAGATGTATTTTAGAGAATGTATCGTTTATAGAATGGAGATTTAAGAGACAGATCGCCATATTTTTCCCCCGAGAGATGGCCATACCTGTATTTGATGCTTTTTCGGATATTTTGAAGGCTGTTTTTGCGGACCCAAAAATGGTTTATTTTCTTGTCAGATGCCTAATAAGTATGTGAGAAAATCATTTTAAAACTTGAAAGAAAGTAAATTGACTGAAATGTAGATTATGTGCTTATAAGATTTATGAGAGTTGCACGGAGTTTAAGGCTGTGTCATACCTCTGGACCTATAACAAAAGTCAAAAAGCAGCCAAAAACGAAAACGGATGAAAACCAGTCAAAATCGGTGACAACAGGTCGTGCCCTCTTTTTGTTAGCATGAAAGGTGCATATCTGGTCATTTCTCTCGGGCAATCAGAGAGAGAATGGTAATAACACTTTCTTTTTCATTTGTGAAATTTGTTTGTCAACTAATAATTTTTCTTTTACTGTTATCAAGGAACATGTAGACAAAAGATTAACATTTTGTTTTATGTCATGTTCGTTGCTATATTTCAAACAGTTTGGCTATAAGAGGCTCCCAACAAAATTATGGCCATCTCCTAGAACTAGTGTTGTATAAAGCTCGAGTCTTTGAAGTTACAAAGCTTAGCCTTAAAGACTGAGTCTTTAAGGCTACAATCATATGAAGCTCGAGGCTCAAGGCTCGAGCTCCAAGGCTCGAGTCGTCGAGGCTCGAGGCTCGAGTTTCAAGGCTTTGAGTAGTCGAGGCTCGAGCCTCGAAGCTCGAGGCTTTTATGTTTAACAAGTTCACTGCTGAGCGTGTTTCTGCTGGTTTTGTCTTCAGCGCCAAAGACTGATTGCCCATTAGAATCATATAATAATATATTACACAATATGATTATATGTATTGTGCAAACCTATCATGCGTAGTACATTAATCTTGCTGCCGGTCATCTATGACTCCCACGGCGTAAGAGTATGTTTGCAGTCGATCAGATAATACTATATTTTGAACATTACAGACAAATTTTTAGCAATGTTTCATTTCGTCTACTATTCAATGGTTATTGTGTTTCATTTTTGATTTCCCTTTCTTGGTATCAATCTCTCATGTGTTTGCAGTCATCGCTGTATTTTTTAAAAACTGTATAAAGTATAATATTATAGATTTAGTGTAAATTCCATTATTTAACACTTAAGGGTTCTAGAGGGTTGAACCTTAAAGCTTCAGACTTAATGTGGAATAACACAGTGACGATTGGCAAAAATTAAGTTTTTT
>NW_015374165.1:326379-337731 GCF_001272555.1 Dufourea novaeangliae | reverse complement strand
TCAAGGTCTGTACATTACTTCACTACATACAATTTATACGACTCGAGCCTTCAAGCTTAAAGGCTCGAGCGTTAAAGACTCGAGCTTTCACGACTCAAGCTTCGAACCTTGAGGGTTCGAGCCTTTAGGGTTTGAACCGCGACTCGAGCTGTTAAAGCTCAAGACTCGAGGCTCATTTTAACAACACTACCTAGAACCTATGGCACGCATGCCAGAGGTGGCATGTACGAAAATTTTGCTAGCACGTGAACAATAACCGGTGATATTATTTTATAAGATTGTGAATTACCTATTCAGATTTGTTAAATTGGTATATGTACAAGTAATTTCCCGAAATATGGTGTTGTTAAAAAAAAATTGCGACAGCTATATATATTATCAATTTTCTCCTCTACAAATGCTTATGAGTCATTATTTTCCGAAACGAATTTTATAAAAGATAGTTTAAGAAATAGAATGACTGATGAATCTAGTTCAGTGTGTGTATTATTGCAACAGAAAAAAATCTCATAATTAAATAAAATAAATAATATTGATATGTTAATTTTCACAATTGTCTGAATAAAACTTTGCAGTAATTGATTTTTCATTCATTTTTTTCCCTTCTTAAAAATTTCCAGGCGCGTCAGCAACTTAATAAATATTATGTATAAATTATTGGCACGCGCACAAGAAAAGGTTCGCCACCATGGCTATAATACGTATACAAGGTCACCCATTTGAAGTAATACATGCAATATACCTAAACTATTTGTTATAGAGAAAAATGTTTCTAGCGAAGCTTACTTGACTTCAAGGGGGACATCTTGTAGTGGCCACAATTCTTATTTAGATGCACGTGCCTTTGAAATTTCAAGGTAAACTTTGTTTTTTTTTTAAATAGAACCATATATTTTCATTCGGATAGGCGCGTAGCAAGTTTTATGGCGAATTCATTCATTCAATATGTTAGTATTCCAAGGTCGTTTCCTGCCATTCAAAAGTTACCTTCGTTACACGTTCCCAAAATTTCGTTTAGAAGAGTATTTCGTCGATTCGGTAAGTAAACAGGAATCCAGGGCCGTTCATATGCAGTCTTTACTTTTGTAGTTTGTTAACATTTTTCATTTAAATGGAATATTTCTTAATTTGTATTTTCATAAAATGAAACAAAGTTCCTTAAAAAAATGGTTTTATTTTAAATTAATGTTTTATTCCACATGTTGGTACAAAACTAACATATAATGTTTGTAATAGTGATGTTACAGTTGATAAATAGCGACCATTAATTACCATTATCTACATGAATTTAATCCAATAAATGTGGCTAAATATCTTATGCTATTGTGGGCTGTGCATAAAAATAGTTCATTCTTGTATACGAGTAGTGTTCAAAAAATTACATATAAAATTAATTTGATTGAACTCTATTTGTCTAAAATTTTCAGAATCATAAAGAAATCTTGTTTGTTATTCTTACTAGCCAAAATGTTATATTTAATGAACGATCTACGGCCGCCCCTGGGTTTAGCCGCCCAGGTGCGGGGAACCATTTGCACCCCCGCCAGGAACGGCCCTGGATGAATCGAAGTTAAAATTATTGATGTGACATATGGTTACTTTTGTTTACAAATAGAGGATATCTGCTACTACGCAGATGTTGGATTCCGAGTCGCGAAATTGAGTGTAACACTTTTAAAAAAATCTTGAAGAGGTTTATTCAATTACACGTAACAAAGAGTCGTAAGAGTCTAATTGTAAGCTAAATGTTTCGGTGTTCTCAAATACATATCTGTCTGAATAAGGTCTGAGCTGTTTATGAAATTGCGTAGAGTCTTATTATGAATTGTTAAGCTTATGAGGCCGTTTATGAATTTCTCCATGGTAGGGAGAAGGTGCTTGTGAGCCTTAGTACAGGATGAGTAAGTAGGACTTCGAACTTTGGACGAAATAAGGGTGACTACTTAGTCACCTTGCCGCCACTTTCATAGACGAACAATGATGAACATACGGTCTTTATATACAAAATTTTCTTTAGTATTTTTGAATAACAAATAGGGGCGTAATATCTGCACGGTCGGTACGCATTTTCCACTGTGAGTGAGTCATTTCGCAATGGAATGTTTCACGTCCTCATTGTTGAACCGAGAACAAAAAAAAAACAAAAAATGTTGTCATCTACACACTAAATACTAGAGATGAACCCAAGCTTTCGAAAAAAACATTGATTTTTAAAAAGATGGCGAACTTTTGAAAACTGTTCTTTTTTTTCTATGAAATTTCTTATAAAAGTGTTAATTGTTAGTAGAGTTTTCAATATTTTGCAAACATCATGGGTACTTCTCTAGTATTTAATCTGTAGGTGTTCAAACTTTTTGTTTCTTTTTGTTCTTGGTTCAAGGATGTCGACGTGAAAAATTCCATTGCGGACTGACTCACTGAGTGGAAAATGCATACCGGCAGTGCGGCTGTTGTGCCGCTATTTCTTATTCATAATTCTAAACAGACTTTCTTATTGTTTTGTATTATAAGTATATATGTACATCACACGGACCCTATGTTACATTTTTAATGAAGTTTTCCATGGGCGTAGCCAGGGGAGGCAGAACTGTGACATCCCCCTGGACGGAAAAAAAGGGGCTTTCGCACTACCCTAGAAGAAAAAAATTAGAGTTTGCCCCACCCCCCTAACTGGAAGAAAAACAGCACTCCCCCCCTCTGGCTAATAACCTGGCTACGCCCATGAAGTTCTTAAATTTTTTTAAAGTCATTTCCAAAGTTATTCTAACATTTTTGGCCTATGATCGTGACGTTACCCCTTAATGTCGACATTTGAACGTACTTACAATTAGCAAGACTAAATAGTTACAATACAGAAAAGTCGCAACCTAGAATATATGTCAACAGAATTCCTTCGTTCATTTTTGTGACAGTTGTACTCTTACGCAGTGTGTCCCATGTTACTCTCTCAAGGCAGATATCTTGAAAAATACGAAAGATATGAGTAAATGTTTTAGACAAATGTTATATGGTTTCGAGGGGGACAGATCATGCTGCTATTTTTTGTCCTTGTAATAACCTTGGAAAAGCTTACAAAGGTCAACTTTGAATTCGTAAATTAGGACCTATATTTTTGATGGCATATTAAGTCAAATGTACGGTCAGATCAAGATCAGTCTTAATTTAGATCATACTTCTCTCATTGGATTATGTATGAGCGATAAAGATCACTGCCTGCGATTTGATCGTACCGTGACCACTGGTGTGAATCTGGCTTTATAATTCCTCTCGTATTGTTGTGAACCTAAACGCGCAGATTCTCTTTCAAATCCACCTTTCCACTAGTAAAACCGACAAGTTTGGCCATCGTGGTACGCGCACGGTTCCGACATATTGCCCGCTATATTAACAAAGAAAGAATTGTCCGTTTATTCATGCTGGCAATAAGTAGAAATGGAATACAACGAACAAACGTGTAAGCCAAGTCACCAGACAGTGTTAACCACCCAAAACACAAAAGTAGTGGCACTGACAGTTTTTTTATGAATATCTCTTTTAGTCTTTTTAGTCTCTCGGCCGACCGACACTTTCGTGAAAGGAAAAAGTTGTTCAGAATGTCGATTTCTATAACACATTCAAAAATTGTCGAAATCGGTGAGGAAGTAGTTCTGCGATAAGTTCACCAAATTTATAATGACTTTAAAAAATAAAATTAAATAAATAGGGAAAAAATAGATTTTTACACGATTAAAATATATGTATGTAGAAACATAAGTTAAAATAAGTCGGTATTTGTTAAAATTAATTAAAATAGAATTTTTACATAGTTTTAGAATAACACAAATAAAGATTTCAAGTTTGAAAACACTAACACGAACAGAAACAATCAGTAACGGAATGACACGATAGCTAAATCGTCCTTAATTGAACGCGTATCTGATCAATCTTTAAACTCGATTTTCTCGAAAACGAAACCTAGGATGAAAAAATGTTATACTGTATCTTCTTGTTTCTTCATGTAGGATCCCAATAATTTATTTATAAGTATATTTAAAACACAAGTTGTATTGATTATTTTGTACCAATAAGACCATAAATATAGGTCCTAATTAAATGAAATCGAGAAATAAAGGATAAATACCTAATTTCAGTCGGAAAATATTTGTTACCGCGTTTGGGACCCACCTGCTTCACTGTACTCCGGGAGATCAGCCACAACTTTATCATTAATGAATATTTTTAAACAAAAAAATTATGTGGTACACTCTAAAATACGCTATTTTAAATATGAAAATATTTTTTGAGAAAAAATATTCAACTTTTTTCGGCGTCCTGACTGATAATGAGCATAACCCTGTAACAACTTTCCCATCATTTTTGGGATAAATGACTATTAGATTTTCATTCTTCAGTGCATACAGAAGTACGTTGTGAAAGAATTTTTGAATCCTCATGACTTCAAAAATTCGTCCAGTTGTAATATATTCCTTTCTGTTTAAGATTGGTTTCTACAGACCAGCCTGCAAAAATTTATATTTATACAGGGTATCCCACGTAACGCGACTCACTACATTTCTGACATTTACGGGCATCCAACAAAAAGTGTTTTGAACCGTACTTCAATAATATCGAGTGCTCTATAAATGACGATAAAAAAATCCGAAAGTAGTTTGTTTACGTAGAGAAACCAAGGTCACCTTAGTTAACATAAATAGGACCGATGTTTTTTTTTCATGAATTTGTTGGGGACTTATATTTAGAATATAGATCGTTTACCAAATATTTGTGTTCCAATTTCAAATAACTGGTTCAATGTACCACGTACACATTTCTTAAATGTACATATCTACATATGTATGGATTAATGGAGTATTTATTGTAACAGTGACGAAATTCTTAGAAGAAGGTCGAGTTGCCGCGATCACTCGTAAGATCAACGCCTTATGCACCGGACTGTACGTAAATTTGTATCAATTGCCGGTACAGCTGCTTCAATTTATTGTGGGATTAGAAACAATGAGTGGGGTCAAATGGTCCCTTCTTGTCATAATGTACCAACCCTCGTTGGCGTCTGGTCTGACGTCACTCACACGATCGAAATTATCAGTTGTCCATCTGTTTCCCGACCGCCTCGCTAATCGTCTTTTCTTTCTATTGAATTAAGAACCAAAATGCAACGTGCCGATCCTATACTAATTCACAAATTCGTTATTCCTTGAAACAAATCTCAAAAAGTTACTTCCTCGAGTTTCCCTGATTGTGAGTACAATCATGACATGAATGTTAGAAAATTTATAAAAAACAAAGACTAAATAAAAGGTATGTTGGTACACTAAACACCTGGTGGAACGGTAGATTTTGGCCATAATTTTTCTAAGTGTAAGATGTTAGGCTGACAAGTGCATCCTTCGTTTCCTTATAATGAAATAAATTTACTAGTTTTAATGATTTTTATTTATCCGAAGTACTTTGAACTAACTGCGTTAGTGCTCCATTCATCTTCAAGCATATTATATACCTACCAACTTAAAGTAACATTTTATGCGATTTTTAGTGATCTAGTTAAAGGATCAGAGAATTTAGGAATAAGTGACCCTTCTAATACTTTAGCTGGTGCAATAAAAATTCGAAAATAGAAATTGCAATTAAGCATATCATGTTTTTACACTTTAAGATGTCAAGCGGGACTTTACTTTATAGTTTTTTTTTAGAATAGAGGTAGGATGCATAATGTAAATGATTATAAAGTGCTTCTGGTTGAAAGTATTCCTTTAAGTGTGGACATAATAAAACATGTATGTAATATCACGACAGTATTTTGTTACCATGTCTCAAACAATTATTTGTGTTATAGTGTTTTATGACGGTATCTACATATTCACTACAAAGTATTAATGATTCAAGAATAGCCATTATTGGTTAAGATGCTGAAAATGTCACACCTTAGCTGGGATTAATCAACTTGTCGAATCATGAAAATAACACTGATTATGAGAATAATATCTTTCAGTGGATATGGTTGAATCGTTCTATAATGCATTACAAATAAAGTAATAGATAACGACAATATTGAAGGTTTTCATTTTACTGATATCTACTTATCTCTATCAATAGTCAACAAAACGTATTATTAATAAGTATGGGGACATCTGTCATATTTGTGATGACTGATAAATGATTGACACTTGACTATTCTGTAGTATCTTTTTACTGTATACATACATATAAACAGTACGAATGGTGATCATTCCTTAATAGAATCACATTGTAAATGGTATTTCCCTAACACGAATGTTTGTAATTTCATGTAAATTCATTCACAGTTCTAAATGCTAATTTTGTAGTTATATAAAGTAGATAGAAATGTAATTCCTGTAGCAGAGATATTATTCTTTAATAAAACACGCACGCATCATTAAACTTTATTGAAATTCTTAGCTTACTTCGTAATGAAAATTGGTGAATGTTATAAAAGGTGTGAATGAACCCTAAATATACAATTTTAGCTTCTGGAAGTCACCCGTCCATAAGATACAGCTTTTCATGTACATATGGCTTTTTCTGCGCTATTTTCTTAGAATCAACATTGAATTGCTATGATATTGTTATAATCGGTTTACATGTTTTAAATATTACAATTCACTGCTATTTGTTTCGTAAAGTGTCTGGAAGCATCTAGCGTTGGAATTACAACGCGGCGCTAGAGTCGTGCAAATGGTTCACGAGACGCCTGGAATTAAACACAGTACCCAACGTCACACCACACACCACCCAGTTGTACCCACTTAAGAAAAAACATTCTATCACACACCTAACCCAGTGATAACCATGCACTCGACATCCCACAATACACCACCCAGCTCGAATCCGTGGAATACGGAAATAAAATATAAAACAATTCTTGTGTGGCCAAAGTTACAATAACCGATTTTGATACATTCTATTATAATTACAACTCTATTGTAAATTTAATTATGATTATAAATATTAAGTTGAAGTTAGGTTAGAACATGGTTTAGGTTAGAACCTGTGTTTTCCAAACGAGTCAATTTCCGAAAGTTTAACACCCCTCATAAGACCCATCAAGTTTCATCTTGATCGAGTTCGAGCTACCGTGACTTTAGTTAGTAACCTTTCGATGTGAGTCAGAAATGATCTGGCTTCGAACGCTCCGGGAGTCCAATACTCGAAGAGTTAATCTAACACTAGAGCTATCAAGCTCGCCTAAATGACAGACTGCAGATTTCTAGTGTTTTAATTACTGAAATTATAAATGTGCTTTAACATAATGTTATGTTATCAATTTAATATATTATCAACGCTGGTAATTCTAGTGTCAACGTGTGTGAGAGCATTCTACCATACAAAAATCGCAATTCAGTTATAGTCCTCCCTTATACACTTATGCAAATTCACAAGAAAATCGCGAATCCGAGGAACCGTAATATTACTTATTGTTGAAGAGTTTAGAAAATTTCTGTCGTGTCTATTAAGAATTTTGATATAACGAAGAAGTGTAAGTTTATAAACAAACTGTACCATATGCACGAGTAGGTACTTCGAAAATCACTTATACTCATCAAACTTCATAATTCTGTGCGATCGCAACTAATACAAGAATCTAACGTACACAAATATGATTTTCTGTTAGATCTTCGATACTTGACAGAGTTGCGAATTTTTAATAATAATTCTACCTATTTATTACACTTACTACAGCTACATGAAATATAAAGAAATAAACAATATTATTAGGAACAGAATGCAATTCGTGAAGTCGCTGAAAAAAGCGAGATTCTGCGTACAGCGTCTGCTGTTATCGTAAAAATTACCATTAGAGATAAGAAAATTACTGAAAATTAATGACCAACACGGAGTTCTTTCGTTTACGCCCTGTCGCTCATAGGTGATCGTTACTCTAATCTAATACTTAATACAGTAATCTTACTGGCGTGAACGAAACGTCAAGTGAAATACGTCTGCCGATGAATATGTTAATGACAAAAATTGCCTTTGAAATGTTTATACAAGTAAAAATGTTAGTCGTCCGTGCTGATTAGACTTACCTATGTAATCGTTCAGGAGCAGCTCACCTTAATCCCTCGACTCTATTTCTTCGTTATCATGGAAACAATAATGTCAATCTTGCGTCTCATGATTCTCGTTTATTTTCACATAGCATTAATATTAGTCCATCCATCGTCCCCTCCACTTCGTTTATAGTGATCTTTAGCTCACTACAAGCATTAGGAGACTACAGAATGTGGACAGGCCTGGTGCAATCCAAGATAAAACAGTATAGACGTTCCGTTGAGGAAACACGAGCATCGCCTATATATTTTAATAGATATATATAATTATACGCTCTCTTACATTTCAAATCGTACTGTCTTTTAGACTGTTTCCATGTTTGTCAAGCATCCTTAATACCCTTCAACCGTTAAAAAATCGGCAACCATTTTAACAGGTATGCGAAAGAGAGGTTTTCCTCTATCCCGTCAACTCCGGAACTCCTAAAAGCATCACCCCTCCTTCAGGCCGTAACAAATCTTACTCGTAATTAAGAATCGCCTTCGGCATAAAATAAACTATTGCCAATCACGAAGAGGTGTGACTTTTCAAGCCGCTTCAGATTGATTCAAGCAGTCTTATCTCGATTACTATCGTCAATCCTTCGAAAAGCTTCATAGACGAAAAATTATTCGACAGTTTCATTCGTACAATCATTTATGAAATCTCGGTGGAAAGTGGTCGGTCTGACAGCATTCGTCAACATTCGCAAATAATCGTTCGTAAATACGTTCAACGTCCGTACGACCATGCGCAGTGCAACCACCACACTACATTTTGAAATAATTTCCCAATACAATTAACATTAGAACTACCAAACCCGTCAAAATGATGGATCTCGAATTTTTTTATTTTACGATTATTGAAATTATTAAGGTAAAAAAGCGGGGCTTTCAAAGGAGTAACAATAACTTAAAATATTATCTATGTTATAAACAAACTTTACGAATCCCAGCTTGAGAAAATCTGCAATATTGTAACGTCCGGACAAGCTAATAATTTCTGTTCGTAGTCTGAATCAATGAATTGAAAAAGTTCCTTGTGATCATATTCATAGAATACATTAAAACATTGAAGTTGCTGAAATGGGTAAAGAATGTATTAGTACCTCGAACAAAGTTATACTAATTTAGTATGCAAAAAAAAGACACCGGAAGGTGACGACAAATGAAGTATTCTGTAATTTGGTTTTGCTCTAAATTCTTTTTTATTATTGGGTATAGGCATTTTATCGAAACACAGGTATTGTTACGTAAAAATAAAATGTTAAAGAGAAATTATATCACAAACTGATCTACACTTATAGCTAGATCTAGTTATAAGTATATATGTTATTTAGGTAGAGATAGTATGCCCAATGCGATACTAAAGTGATCACCAAAATGTGGGGACAAATTTCGCGGGGAAAATGGCGCGTGTATGGATGAGCGAATGCGAGTGCGAGATTGCGGAATAACTGCTAATATGTCGATTGGATAGACATGTATGTATAATAGACTGCGTGGTCTTATGGCAGGAGTGAAGCGAGACTGAAGGACAGAAGTAGCGCTGGAGTAACTCCTCTGTTGCTCGCAAATCGCAGAGAGTGTGGAGAAAGTGACTAGAGGGCGACAAGGAGAAGGAATGTTGCTCGCATGAAATGCCTTCACTACGTAGGAGAATCCCCCACCAATAGCCCCATTACAAAGAGAGGAAAGTTACTCAAGTTCCTGTCTTCTCTTTCTAGTGGCGACTTCATTCCTACCATAAGACCGCGCAGTCTATTATATGTACATGTCTATGGTCGATTGCTTAAGCTTAAGGGGGGAGACTCCGTGGCCCGTGCGCTGTGTCCGTGCGCTCACACAATCAACGGGAACCGTGTATGTATACGCGATACACGAGAGAGACATTCGATTTCGTAGAATCCAACTTCTGCCTCGAAAATTGCACAAATGCACTTTTCACTGGTATAGAACTCACGGGTAGACTTCCCTACAGGGTGGTCTGGTCCGTATAAACACCAATAAACACATTTTAATTGAAAGAATTAGAATTTTAGAAATTGTGCGATTGTGACAGACGCCGATGAAGCACACAAGATGGCTGCTCAAGTCACATTTTGTCAAATATCACACGATTTAGTTGTTTTCTCGTCAAATGCTGACCAGACCACCCTGTACACCACTGTCACACTATCGTAGAAAACCGATTTTTGTTAATTTATCACTTGTGGAAGGCGTAAGTTGGATTCTACGATTTGACGCGTCCAGGCTCAGGAATATACACTGGTATAGTTCAAGGATTCTCCACTAGCGGCGCTTATGGTATTTGTCAGTCACTTTGGCCATGTTACCACCGAGCATCGATAAAACAGAGGGAAGTCGGTATATGTAACCTCGCAACACGTGCTGGATCGTATCAATTGTTTTGTTACGCTGTTGCCATTCGACAATTCTGCCCATCAGGAGAACGATGGAATACCTACGGCTTGTGGCGAGATTTCGACTCTCGCCGAACATAGGAACAGAATGGTGCGACTGAAAGAGATTCAAGAATGAAGCAATACTTACGTACTAATGTGTGCAACGATAAACCTTTTCTATTCGTACTTGCAATGATGCTAATTTTTTTTATTACATACGAAATACTTGAAATGGCATTCCCGAGAAACAATAGTTATTTATCATTTATTGACCTAATTAATGCAGATGTTATATACTTACACATATATTTCATAAAAAGATGCAAAAAGAATACAATTAATCGCAAACGCTCCCTCAATCTTTTCATTTGTCGACCAGCGGAAATAGATTTTGAACTAACAACGATTTTTCGACTTTCTTGTATATATGTGCACAGGGATAAGGAAAGAAGGACTTGAAGGATTTGAAAAAAAGTACGATCTTCATATTATCAAAAATGTTTTATTTTAATGAAAATAATTATTGACATATATGAGGCGGCTGCCGGCCGCCGCGCCGTCCACCGCGACGGTCGCTATACATGATTCTTTTTATCATTTTTTTTATTTGAAACAGTAAAATAAAAATTAGATCTTATAATTATATTCGTACATTTATATCGGTAGTGGGCAACTGTTTGCTCACGATCATCGAAAGGAGAAATTCCAGCCGCGCGATACTCGTGAACGATCAGTTGCCCACCTCTGATACCAGAGATGGGTAAATTTTTATTTAAATAAAAATTTCAAATAACGAATAAAAGATAAACAAATTATTTGTTATGCGCCGAATAAAGATAATTCTGGTAATCTTTATAAGACGCATGACAAATAATTTTTTTATTTGATGAGAATTTATT
>NW_015374165.1:324950-326210 GCF_001272555.1 Dufourea novaeangliae | reverse complement strand
TTCAGTATTTTAATTTTTTTATGTATACATACATGTTATGTTGTATACACATAAATTATTTTTAGAATTAGATGTTATCCTTACAACCCTACTCATTACTAATGATGGGTAATCGAGCCGGCTGGAGGCCAGCGATTCCCCGGCACGGCTCGGCCGGCTTGAGCGCGCCGGAATGACAGTTTTATGACGTCGTGTCGGCGGAGACAAGACTCTGGCCAGCCAAGCCTCGGCGAGTAAAGATGTTATCTGGTATTGTCTAAGCCGCCGCTGACCGACGCTCGGGTTAAAATGTAACACAGAACGAATCACCCATGAATAAACATTTAAACTTTTACTCCTTTCAGTGTACTTTTTTAAAAATGTTATGAATAAATTTACGAGATTCTCTCGATGAAAGTAAGTCCAAACCCGATATAAATCAGACTATATTTAATAACATATAATTCGTATCGCGACATAACGTACAAATACAAATTGTTTTCGCTGCATTTCGCTATTCAGAAACACGCAAAAATCGTTTTTACAGTAGTAACATATGTATTCATAACCATTTTCCTTGCAATTTTGTCAGATTTTTGAGCAAGGTGTGTCATGCCTAAAAAAATGATAAATTCTTTTGACGTTTCTTCCGTGAAAAAGTAACTTATGCCTTGAATGTTTGTACTTTCTTTACTAATTGAAATGTTGTGGGGAACATTGTTAGAAAAATTTGAAAGTGTGTGAAAAACATGCTTTTCGCGCGCAGAAAAAAATATAATGATTTCAGACAGAAAAGGGTCAAATCAAACATGTAGATACTTTTTAATATCTACAAAATGAGATATAGTACGTTAAAATCACTGTACATGTTCGGTTGCAAAAGAATTAAAACTGTCAAAATAAGATCTTCTTTTAATTGTTTAATACTCAGAGAGATTTGAACATAGAGCTTCGAAATTTTAGGAGAATCTGGCCTACATTACGATAAAAAAGTGTGCCAAGTTTCAGAACTAAATATTTCTTAGTTTTTACAAAAGCCATTAATTTATCCCAAACTCGTCGCCGGAATAGTTAGTCTTCATCTCGGACAAGTCGGACAGCAGGCAGCGCCTATATTTTTTACTCTTTGAGAGTTGTACTATCATATAGACTTCAAATGAAATGAAAACTTTTCTTGTAAACAATTTGAATAACATCGTCATTTTTTATTCCATTGTAGAATTTTCATATATAATACTGTAAGCTGTAAGGTATGAATTGTGTGTAACAGTGTGCGTGTGT
>NW_015374165.1:320595-324800 GCF_001272555.1 Dufourea novaeangliae | reverse complement strand
ATATTTCAATAAAACAAAACACATTCCTTCTCTATCTCTGTCGCACTTATGTCTATGGAAATCCTAGAACCTAGAACATATTGAAACAGCTGTAACGCTAATCGATAAAATTGATTTTTTAAAACATCTAGAATTTTCATAACGGACGTGATGAAATAAAGAGTGAATATGCGTGCGCGAGGCCACAGTGTAGTAAATTAGCCACGCACCCTTGAGGAGTTTTCCGTTGACAACGACGAAAGGACCTCCCGGTCGAGAAGGGTCATTCTTCGGTTCGAGACGATATAGAAAATATGTTTGAGATATATCACTATATTTCCTCTGTAATTCTATTCTTCTTCCATACAGTCTCTTATAATCAAAGACATCGAATAAACCTTCGAACAACTTTTGCCAGTACGAAAAAACGCGCTGGCGAGCGTCGAGCGTCGAACGTCCGAGGCCAGCGACCGACCATCGGCATACAATGTAAACAGACGTAGATGAGATAAGGAATCACGCACGAATGAGAATTTAAACTTTTACAATCTGCAATATATATTAATGAAAATGTCATGAATAAAACCATTCTGTTCCTATGTTCGGCGAGAGTCGAAATCTCGCCACGAGCCGTAGGTATTCCATCGTTCTCCTGATGGGCAGAATTGTCGAATGGCAACAGCGTAACAAAACAATTGATACGATCCAGCACGTGTTGCGAGGTTACATATACCGACTTCCCTCTGTTTTATCGATGCTCGGTGGTAACATGGCCAAAGTGACTGACAAATACCATAAGCGCCGCTAGTGGAGAATCCTTGAACTATACCACCGTATATTCCTAAGCCTGGACGCGTCAAATCGTAGAATCCAACTTACGCCTTCCACAAGTGATAAATTAACAAAAATCGGATTTCTACGATAGTGTGACAGTGGTGTACAGGGTGGTCTGGTCAGCATTTGACGAGAAAACAACTAAATCGTGTGATATTTGACAAAATGTGACTTGAGCAGCCATCTTGTGTGCTTCATCGGCGTCTGTCACAATCGCACAATTTCTAAAATTCTAATTCTTTCAATTAAAATGTGTTTATTGGTGTTTATACGGACCAGACCACCCTGTAGGGAAGTCTACCCGTGAGTTCTATACCAGTGAAAAGTGCATTTGTGCAATTGTCGAGGCAGAAGTTGGATTCTACGAAATCGAATGTCTCTCTCGTGTATCGCGTATACATACACGGTTCCCGTTGATTGTGTGAGCGCACGGACACAGCGCACGGGCCACGGAGTCTCCCCCCTTAAGTGAATGTGCGAAGCCTGAGCGAATTACGGCACAGTCTTGAGTATGAATTTGGAAGCAAACTCACGTATCAGATAATGTTATGTGTATAGAAAAGAAATATCCGCGTTTCATTTTAAAAATTCCTCACAGTAGGGTAGAATTATTATTGGGAAATATATAGTGCAGACACCATTATATGTATACAGGAATCGTATTGTTCTTTTGAAATATAAGTACCTACATATTTATCTGTTGCGCTCTCTCTCACGTTGTTCAAGAAACATACAGTTTTTCCTTCTACGTATTTAAAATTGTACATAGACTTTATGTATGTATTTACTATACAGTATTATATATGAGTAGGTACAGTATACAAGCAATTGTGTGCATTATGATTGCTTAAGATCGAACACTCAATTTTCGAAGAAATAAATAAAGAAAAGGTTTATTAAAATTGTATCATATTATAATTTGTGTATTTTTCTTATAATTATCTAGTACATAAGCTTTAATTCAATTATGCACAACAAAATTAGTTGAATACTTATTAAATACTAAGTAGATGTATATTTGTATGTTTTTAATAAAAATCAAAACACGTGCATTAATAAATAAGTAATTTATCCTATAAAGATATAACCAGTCAGCCAAACCTGCAAAGTCAAATTTTGTCGAATGCCTGTTATAAAGTTATAGCTACAAGTTTGATGCAAGATTTGCTATAAACAACTTGCGCGCACATTGACAGCAACCTTGTTCCGATTTTGCCCTCAATTTAACATAGGTCATGTGGCAGGACTTTCTGCCAATTTGTTTTACCATTTTATCAGCTGGCGTTGCCTGCAAAACCCAAGTCAAATGCGGAAGCAGATGGCTATAGTTTTTTAGACAAATTTTGTTATTTATTGCTGGCAATTTGCTCGAAACTTGTACACAACTTATTATCAGGGTATACTATAAAACAGGTAACCGTCTATTATGTAGGTATCATAATTGCGATATGTATCTACTTTTGTATTACTTAAATTGGAAGTAATTAGTATGTGAATAACCAGTTGTGTACATGATTCGAGCAAATTGCAGCTATAACTTTATAACAGGCATTGGACAATATTTGGCTTTGCAAGTTTGTCTGACTGGGTTGTAAAAGCGTATGACTGACAGTATAATAATGTACACAATAATGTCCAGTGAACATTCAGATACAATCTGATATAAAATAGTCGTTTTAGTATTAACTAAAAAATTATTATCACTGATTTATGATTATCGTGTCTCAGTACATTGTGCTCCTAATGGACGGGATACAGGATACAGGGATATTGGGTACTGGGTGTATGAAAATGAAATACTACTGGTAAATTAGAGATGCACAAATGATAAAAGTATAACCCATATTTGACATAGTAGGTATTTAATACAATATGTGTAGTCTCTTTTTCCATTATAAAATCTGAACCAACAAAGACAAAGTCACCTTAAATTTACAAATTCAGAAATTCGCAGGGATACAGGGTGTCCCAAAATAGGTGTAAGTCCTTGAAAGAGGTGATTTCTGGAGTGATTTGAAACAACTTTCTTCCTTGGCAAAAAAGTTCTCCAAGGCTTTGTTAACGAGATATTAACGAAAAACCTCAGTTAGAGTGCGAGTCTGCCCGTTGTGCTCCCGCGGTAGCGTGTAGCCAAAATTACCACAGGAGCTCAGCCGATAGACTCGCGCTCTGATTGGTCGGTGTTTTTCGTTAATATCTCGTTAACAAAGCCTCGGAAAACTTTTTTGCTGAGGAAAAAGTTGTTTCAAATCACCCCAGGAATAATTTTTGTCAAGGACTTATAACTATTTTGGGATACCCTGTATAGCCTTCTTTTTACTATTAAATGTATAAACTACAGAAGAAGTTACTTCCAACTAACCAATTCAGTAAAATTTTACTGATGCCTACAGTCTTAATTTCAGTTTTTCGGTAATAGTTTTTTCTATTGTGAGTTTTTATAATATCCTTTACTTTGATCATAAATTTTCTACAGCTCACTGTATTTTCCCCATGAATGACGGAATCCCATTTTCCACGCATTGGAGTGACGCATGTGTTTCGTTCCGTCGATTATCTGCGTCACTTTCGAGGGTGGCTAGTCATAATTTTGACCATTTTTTAAAGGTCACCATCCTTGTATTCGGGCTCTACGGTAATGAAGACGAGAAATCCTGGCGCTTGAATCACGCCACGAACACGTGTAATGACAATGGACATTATACATACAATATGAAGATGACTGAATGTCGGGGCATTCACGGCTGCAGTATCTCCTCCCTTTCCGTTTCGCTTTTGGGCACGTCAAGTACATATGTGGCTTTTTACACATTCGTTACATTTGATTTATATTCTGCGTGTGAAGACTGTTCGTGCGTTTACCTCGATCAGAGGTGGCCTTAACACCTTTGCTACTGCTGTTCACACTGAAAACGGGCCACGCTAAACTGTAAGAATTTCTGTTTGAAGTTACAATTACATTTATGTGTGTGCAAGTGAGAGCATGAGTGTTCCTAATTAAATTATAAATGATCTAATAAAGAGATCAAGCAACTTCTTTGTATGCGTGTTCGCTTCGTTACATTCTATGTAAATTTTACAGGTAGTTCTTAACCAAAAATATCGTATACACTAAGGAAACAACACAATTTATTCAAAAGTTACGTCAGAGTTTCTTACAAGGCACAGTTTACTTAATTTTTTAATAGTTTCATAGTTTCTTGTTACTTTATTTACATTAGAAAGACCCTACTTTATATTCTAAGGCACCAAACAATGCTCATCAATGTGTACATACACACATACAGAAGTGGAACACGTAAAAATGCGGGTGTATAGTATTAGGGTGACTTATTTTTCAACATCAATATTGATCACGATCAACAGAAAAGGGTGCTGCACAGCATATATAT
>NW_015374165.1:317541-317832 GCF_001272555.1 Dufourea novaeangliae | reverse complement strand
AATAAAGCTTGTGAATATAGACCAATAAATATATTACCAACTTATGAGAAAATATTAGAGATAGTAGTAAAAGAACAAATAGAAATATTCTTACAAAATAATAGCATAATAACAGAGCATCAATCGGGCTTTAGGAAAAATCACTCTTGTGAAACAGCAATACAAACAGTGATTGATGAATGGAAACTGATAGTCAGTGAGGGAAAAATAGTAGGAGTTATATTTTTGGATTTAAAGCGGGCATCTGAGACGGTAGATAGGGAACGATTATTAGAGAAACTATATCAGTAT
>NW_015374165.1:297396-316636 GCF_001272555.1 Dufourea novaeangliae | reverse complement strand
TCTCTCTCTCTCTCTCTCTCTCTCTCTCTCTCTCTCTCTCTGCTGCATCATTTACCACCCTTCATTTGCTTACTATTTCAAATCTCTCTTTGTAGGTTTCTTGTTCCAACCACGTTACGGGGTCTGTATTTAAAAACTTCGTATTCATGTTAGATCTCTTAAGTTTAGTGTCCGCAGGAATGAAATGTTATAATTCTTTTTCAGTCATTTCCTGCACGTTCTGATTCCTAAATCTTTTAACAGACTTCTCATTATAATTATTTGCACTATTGTCGTTATTTAAGGTAGATACCATCTTTCTTTTAGAATCATATGATACTTTTTCATCGAAGAAAGAAAGTGCTAAAGCTTTCGGACTTAAAATACCAGAAGTGAGTTTTAGATTTATTCATTGCCACGCTAGATATATGGGGATCAATAATTGCCCTTGATTAATGAAAAGACACTCTATGAGATGGAGGTCCTCCAAGGAATGAAATTATTAACTTTAGAAAATTCTTGTAGTCATCGCGTAGGTGATGATTTTCTAAATTATTTCTTGAAGACAGAAGCATTTAATTTATATCATCAATTAACATCTCTTTAATGCCTGTCTTCAAAAGTCCAGATTAAAAAATGTTTACATCAGGTTACATTGGCCAAGCTTTTTCAAAACGTTTAAAAAGCGTTATACTTAAACTTACCGATCACGACATTTTTACTTCAAAAACGTTTCGCAGAATTATTTCAAAGATGTGATGCCGACGGGGTAAATACAAAGTTCTAACATATGTTGTAACAGAACAGTAGCACCATTAATATTTCCTAAATTCGACGATGACATGTCACAACAAAGTGCTTTCAGATTTTCAGCTACACCCCAATCAAGAAGCACGTCAAAAACTGCAATTGTGTGTGTCCATTTCCCATCGCACTTTGGAGTATCGATTTATACCCTGAATCTATACTCGATACGATGAATAGTTTCAGGGATAACAATTGTTATGTACATTAATGTTCGTGTTGTTTGTTTTCCACTGCAACGGGAAACAGAAAGACAGGACATATTTGTCTGCAGACATGACGAACTTGATTTAACCCTTTAGTATACGGGTGAAGAATATTCAAACGGAAAAATAATATCCTCATGGGTTTCACGGACTCAACACGTGCACTGAAAGGTTAAATATTCATGAGAAAAGTAAAATTGCTACAGAAGATCTGTATTCGAGCTCTAGAATAACTAAAAATGTCCAATTTTTACACATTAGAGTTTATAAGTAAGCTATAAATAAAAGAATTGTAAATATAAATAAAAAAACGTCTAAATGAATGTCGAAAGAATTTAACAACTGAAGAAACGAATCAACTCCATCTTGTAATGAAAACTCTTTACATCGTACGTAAGAGGGGACTGATTTAGATACTTGTTCAGTTGTTATACTTTCTCGACATTCATCTAGATGTTTTTTATTCTTTATTTATATTTCACTCATTTATTTATACTTTGTTCATAATTTATCATTTTTAAACATTGGATATTTTTAGTTATTGTAAAATTAAAGTTCATCATTTGTTGTTGAGTGCAAGTATAAGATCGGTGAACGGGTTATTGATTGTTGCCCTTATGTAGCAATGATTTTATAATTTTTTTGCTCTGCTCGACATTAACTTACCAGAAACTTTTACCTGTCGATTTCCTAAATGATTATTTCGCAGATACCACACATTGACATAATGCTCATACAGTTCACAGAATATAACAAAGAAAATCTATTATAATAAAAAAATGTAATTACTTGTAATAATGTAATAACAATTACAGGTACTATACAAATGTACCTACACGTTAATTCTGTTTGTTTTTTGTTTCTTTGTCTTATCACATCTATGCTCATTATCATTATACATGTTCCTCGGCAAGGATGAACCAATTTTTCTTTAATGAAAAACGAATGTTGACATAAAACACGATCTTCTATCAATACGCCTCTCCGACATATACATATATCAACAATAGGCATTGCATATGCGAGAGACAGAACAGAGACGGCCATTTATGTGTTCTCCTTGCCGCCTCCTATTTCACTCTAGTCTTCTCTGCCGTTTTATTACCATTTCTCGTTTCTTTGCCCGAAGTTGACATCGTCGTCACGTAGCAGACTTCCTACGGACCGTGTGCTTTCCTGAATACATAACAGCCCTCTTTCGTACATCCCTCCGGCGCAGCTCCGAATACTCGATTTCTCTCATCAAGATCAGAGATCTCGATATTCCAATAATCGCGTGAGCGAATTTGGAAACATAGAAAGCCTACTTAATGTTGTTGTTATTATTATTATTATTATTATTTTTAGTTTTTCTTCAGCGTTTTCCACTGAGTTTTCTCTCTATTTTTCGGGTTAAAACCAAGTAAAATAGAGGTTTACTATTTTTATGTTAATGGATTCATGAATTTCCCGACCACGTTGCATGTGAGTAGTATCACTGCTTTCTGGATGTTTGTGTGTATGGGTTGATGTATGTTTATTTTGTATAAGTTTTCTGTGAATGATTGGGGAGTTATGCCTGTTGGAGATACGATTAATGGTATTATTTTAATTTTGTTTTATTTCCAGAGGTCCTTTATTTCTATGGCTAGTGGTGTGTATTTTCCTATTTTTTCTTCTTCTTTTTGTTTTATGTTTGTGTCATTCGGTATTGCGATGCTATGAGATATGTGGTTTTGTCTTTCTTGGTGGTGTATGCTATGTCTGGTCTGTTATGTGCTATTGTTCTGTCAGTGTGTATTGTTACGTCCCAGTATAGTTTCGTTTGGTCATTCTCTAGTATTGTCTCTGGTTGGTATTTGTAGTATGGTATTTTTTCTTGTATTAGGTGATGTTTTAGTGCTATTGCCTGATGAATGATTTTGGCCACTGTATTGTGTCTGGTTGTGTATTCTGTCGCCGCAAGTAGTCTGCATCCACTAGTTATATGATGTATCGTTTCTGTAAATTGTTGGCATCTTCTGCATTTATCTGTATGTATGCTGGGTCTTCCAATATGTGTTTTCTATAGTTTCGTGTCGCTATGGTTTTATTTTGTATTGCTATAGTGAATCCTTCTGTTTCAAGGTGTAGTTCTCCTTTAATGAGCCATGTGTACGAAAGTCGTTTATTTATGCGTGGTTGCTGCATTATATTATAGTGTCTATCGTGTATCGTTTTCTGTGCTCGGTATGAGAGTTTTTGTGTTAAGTGTGTGTGGTTAGTTTGTCCTGTGTTTTGTATTGGGGTTTCACTTAGATTTAGTGGTGTGTATCGTTTATCAGCACTAGCTATTGCAAAATGTAGCGACGTGCTGTTTTCTTTACTATGAAAATAGTTTTGTAGGTTTTAGATTTGTCTGTCGTGTAGTTCGGTGATGTCTATTATTCCTCTTCATCCGAGTTCTTTAGGCAGTGTGGTTCGTTCGATGCAGGATTTAGGATGTTGCATCCAGCATTTTGTCAGCATTGTTCTGTTTAGTCTGTTTATGTCTTCCGTACCTGTGTCTGTCCATGTTATGATGCCGAAGAAGTATGTTAGTAATGGGATTGCGTATGTGTTTATTGCTTTAGTTATGTGCTTTGAGTTTAGTTTTGTTTTTAGTATAGATGTTAGCCGATTCTTGTATCTATGGAGTATCTCTATTTTGATATGTTTGTGGTCTAGTCTTGTCTTTTGTTGGAATTCTAAATATTTATATGTTTCGTGCTCTTGCATTGTTTCTATGAATTCGTTGTTTATTGTTTCTATTTTTTCGCTCTGAGTCCATTTTCCTTTTTTTATTTTCAGTACTTTGCATTTGTTTATTCCAAATTTCATTTGTATGTTTTGGTTGATGTCTTCTATCGTTTTGATCAGGTACTTTATTTGTGTGTTTGTTTTACCGAACAGTTTGACATCGTCCAGGTATAATAGGTGGTTTATTTTGTGTATTGTTCTTGTTCGGTTTTTTACTTGAAACTCATAACCTGTTCTATTGAGTGCTTTGGATAGGGGATTAAGAGACATGCAAAACCATAGGGGGCTTAATCAGTCGTCTTGGAATATTCCTCTTTTTATGTTTATTACGTCGGTATGTATGTTTGTGTCTGGGTTGTTGGCGTTTAGGTGTATGGTTGTTCGCCAGTCGTTCATTGTGTGTTTGAGGAACTGTGTGATGGTATGGGGTACTCTGTATATTTCTAGGGTTTGTTGGAGCTAGCTTTGTGGGACGGAATCAAATGTTTTTTTATAATCTATGTAACATGTATGTAGGTTTCTTTGTTGTTCTTCTGCTTGTTTCATTATGATTGTATCTATTATTAGTTGCTCTTTGCAGCCGCGACTATTTTTTCTGCATCCTTTTTGTTCTTCTGTGAGTATGTTATGTGTTTGTAGATGTGCTTCTATTTTCTGTGTTATGATCGACGTGATGATTTTATAGATTGTAGGGCGGCGTGTTATTGAGCAGTAGTTAACAGGGTCTTGTGTATTTTGATTTTTTGGTTTGATATATGTTTTGCCTTCTGTTAGGAATTTTGGTGTTTTTCCTGGGTGGTGGATTATATCATTGATGGCATGTGTTAATGGTTCATGTGTAGCGGTTAGTTTTTTGTACCAGTAGTTTTGAATTCCGTCTATCCCTGGTGCTTTCCAGTTATGTGTTTTCTTAATTGCGGTTTTCAATTCTACCTTTGTGATTATGACTTCTTATTCTGTCTCTATGTGTGCAAATTGATCTTGTTCCTTTTTTATTCATGTGGCATTACTATTATGGTTGATCGGGTTTTCCCATATGTTACTCCAATATTTTGTAGTTTGTTTTTTTGTCGGTGGGATAATTTTGACTGTTTCTATATTTTGTATCTCGCTGTAGAATCTTCTCTCGCTGTATCGGAACATGTTATTTTGTTGCCTTCTCAAGTTTGCTTTTTTGTATCTTTTCAGCCTGGTGCTGCATACTGTCCTTTTCTGTTCTAGCGTATCCGGCTTTGTTTCTGGGTTTTCTGTTTTTTGAGGTATACTTTGTATTCTCCGTGTTAGTTTGTTTGATGTATTTCCTTTTACGTACTGTGTCAGTCGTCCGATGTTCTGTCGTAGGGTTTCTATTTTCTTTTCTATTCTTATTTGCTATTTTGGTTTTCTTGGTGTAGTGTAGGTCTTATTTATTGGTGTACGTTTGTTTAGTTTCAGTGTTGTGTATGCTGCGCTGTATATGATTATGTGTAGTTCTTCTATTGTGTTATTGTTGTTGTTTAGTATTGTTGGAATTAGTTTGTTGATTGTTTTTATGGTTTGTGTAGTTGTTTTGTTAATTCGTAGGTGTGGAAGTCTGGGTCTTTCTGTGGCGTTCGTTTGGTTCCGGTGTGTGTGTTGTTTGATTAATTCTTTTTGTATGTGTTTCTCTTGGTGTGATTGCTGTGATGGCGGTGGTGATGGTGTGTGTCTATCCATCTGTTCTGTTTCCTCTGGTATTCGTTGTGATATTTGTGTCTGGGTTCTTGTTTGTGGTGATGTGATCGGTGTTGTGTTGTTTGTTTCTGTATTTAGTGCTCTGGCTGTTTCCTCTTTAATGTACTAGATTTCATTCGGTGGTATTCTGTTATTTGTTACTATTGTTCGTTTCTGGTCCATTAGGCGTTGTTGTACGAGGTTTGCAAGATGTGGGAATTTGTCTATAAAGAGCGTATGCAACTATAGTCGGTAACCTGATTTTATTGTTACCAGTTTCGTGGCGATGTAGTAGCAGCGCATGACATGTCTGTTCATTTCATCTGCCCATTTCATGCACTGCCTTAAACCTCCTCCCATGGTGGTCGGTGGTTGTATATCCACCGTAGCACCTTCGGCAGTAGCAGTGTGGAGTTGTTGTGTTCTGCTTGTCGTTTCTGTGAATTCTGTGGCTATTGTTTGTTCGGGTGTCCCGGTACGCGTATGCCTTGTGTACGTGGTACCACTGGCGGTCTGCATGCTGCTATGTCCAGCGCCAGCCCCAGATATGCCCTGACGATCCTCAGGTAGCGGCTCTATTCCGAGGCTTCGTTCTCTTACTATTTTCATGGGTGTTTCCCTTTTGGTCGCCTCGTTCGACAGGCAGGAACTACCATGGGCCTATTCTTCCCTGGGGCTCACACAGGGTTATTACACTGGGCGTCAAAATTAAGGGACTACTAAAATTTACCGAAAATATGGGTCATTTTCAAATGACTATATATCCGCGAAAAATGGTTATAAAAAATATTGTATACGACCATTTTCTAGCCTGAAGTTTCTAGTTTTTGAATCGGGAATTCAAAAATTATTTTCATGTAGTTTGTTCCTTTTTTTTAAAGATGAAGCGCAGCAAGCGAATGTTAAAAAATGTTGGTCAACTTTGAGAGGATGCGTGGGCCAAATAAAATTTGTTCTGGTAATCCCAATGGAATACTTTTAGAAAGGAAACTTTTCTCCTTAATTTCGTTCTTTTAATTTTGTTGTAAAATTTTTATCGGCTGAGTTATTCGTCATCATATGAGAAAAGGCAAAGAAAATTTTGTTAAAATTTTTCTTCGTCGTATACAGTCCATTTCAAAATAACGTAAAATATTGCATAATTACCATTTTTCACAAAACACGATGCCATTTCAACAAAAATCGTGGAATCTTCCATGTGTCCATGTTTTTTTCAAGTTAAAAGTACACGTAACCCCTGTGCTAAAGGCCGAACTGATCAGATTTTTTTTACCCTATGCCCTGGATAGTGAAACTTGTGATATGGTCTGAATAATTGGTGAATGACTCTTTTGCGGTACGTTTTCTCTTTAAAACGATTTCACAGCGTTTGAACTGTTATGATCTGTTTTTGTTTAGTTTTACTTTATTTTAGAAGAAAGGAGAGATTTCAGAAATTTAGCAAACACATTTCTAGCCAATCTCTTCGTAATGACAAAAAGTGCACAATGCGAAGTGATGAGAGAGTACAGATGCTGTGTACATGCTACCCTTCCTTAGTTATTGTGATAGATGCACTCTTTCTTTTACTGAACTTAATTTGCTTTTTTTTACCGAACTTCTTCCTTTCTATTGCATCTCCTCGCCGTGTAATGAGATGAGTACCCTGGCATCTGCCAGCGAGACGTTGGCTTGTAACGTTAGTACTGCGCACCTTTAAAGAGAAATCTCTCAGCTTTCCAAAATTCTCTTGGAATTTTCTATACGATCATGCGTTCACAAGTTACAGACGCTCAAAGTGGAAAGTGTCTTTTCTCATATGATGACGAATAACTCAGCCAATAAAAACTGTACAACAAAATTAAAAATACGAAATTAAAGAGAAGTTTCCTCTCTAAAATTATTCGATTGGGATTACCAAAAAAAGTTTTATTTGACCCACGCATCCTCTCAAAGTTGACCAACATTTTTTAACATTCGCTTGCTGCGCTTCATCTTTAAAAAAAAGGAACAAACTACATAAAAATAATTTTTCAATTCCCGATTCAAAAACTAGAAACTTCAGGCTACAAAATGGTCGTATACAATATTTTTATAACTATTTTTCGCGGAGATATAGTTATTTGAAAATGACCCATATTTTCGGAAAATTTTAGTGGTCCCTTAATTTTGACGCCCAGTGTATTATTATTATTATTATTATTATTATTATTATTATTATTATTATTATTATTATTATTATTATTGTTATTGTTATTGTTATTCTGATTGTTATTGTCGTTGTCGTTGTCGTTGTTCTTATTGGTCTTATTGTTCTTATAGTTATTATTGTTATTATTGTTATTATAGTTATTATTGTTATTATTGTTATTATTGTTATTATTGTTATTATTATTATTACTACAGGTACGCTCAGCTTTTATATCGTGGGTTTCGAAAAATCAAATACGGGCTTATGCCAATTCACCTGATTCCTGTGCTATTGTTCCTTATGGTTCCATAGACGCTTTAAGAAATCGTGTCACGGCGGAGCATGTGTCTATAATTACTGCTTTTTGCAATGCTATGTATGTATTTTTGTGCAGATTTAATTCTTTTAGTGTTATATGAAGTGTTTTAGGAATCACGACCATCAGGATTCCTATAGCGGATGAAATAATATAATTGAGATTATCTTAAGTGTCCTTTTGTGTCAAATGTGTTGTATTTTCTTTGATGTATTTGCTTTGAACGTTTTCTGTATTAGATGTTAGTAGTACATATATCTATAAGATGTGTAATTTTTGATGATTTAATTGTCAGTGTAATATCGGGTCTATTGTTGCATATGATACTATTTGTAATTATGTTTCTATCCCAATATAGTTTTACTATAATTGATTTTCAACTACGTTGTTGGGTTTGTACTTATAGTATGGTTTTATTCTATTTTGTCGTTTCGTGTATGGTTTGTTGGCTAAGAGTTGGCATACTTCATAGATATGGGCTATTGTCTCTTGATTTGTCATAAATCCCTTCGTTTGTGCAAAGATTTTTCCTTTGGATAGCCATTCGTTCGACGCTTCGTAATCTACGTGTTCTTATTGTAATTGAATAGGATGCTTAGCATGTACGGCTTTCGCTTTCCACTTGTCTATTTTTGTTTCATCTCTGATTATTTTACTTGTGGATTCAAATTCGTTCTTATTGAACTGCAACGTCGTACCTGAGGTGGGTATAGCTTATTGCTTCATATATGGGGCTGTCATTACGTCTCTCTATAAAATAGGCTCGCAGGTTTTTAATTTCTTTGTAATATAAGTTCTTAATGTCTACAAAAGTTTTAATGCGAATCTTGCAGTATTTGACCGTATGTGATGTATGTTGTGTTTATTGCATGATGTCCTGGTCATTGTATCGTCGTAAGCACCTCTAGTTCTGTCTCTGACCACTTTACTATTCCAAATGAATACGTTAATATGAGTACTGATTATGTACTTATTGTTTCTATTTTATACCTTGCTGATAGTTCTGTCTAAAATACTTTTGTTAGTCTGTATTTACATTTGCTTCTTAGTTCCTGTTTTATTTTTCTTTGTTCAATTACGTTACTTTGATGGAACCCGAAATATTTATAATTTTCCGTCAAGCCTAACTATTGCATATTGTTTGGCAGGCAGGTAAGGTTATACGGCTCTTGATCTTTGTGTATTTCTTTTAGTATATCTACTACTGATCTTATACTTGTCTGTTTTAAATTTTACATTAATATTTGTGCTAAGTATTTCTGTTATTTCCAGTAAGTAACTGTGTTGATGTCGGTTGGCAGCAAATAATTTTGTCGTCCATATGTATGTACATATATACAGGGTATTTCACCTAACATGACCACCTTAAATATATCACTTATTTTGTATGATAGAAAAAATATCAGGGGAGAAAAATATTCTGTTCGAAGGCGCCAATACGGTGATGGGCCGAATTTTTTTCTCAAGGCCATTTTTTTCGAGATTTCAAGGTCATCGAATTTTTTTTTAATGGGACTACATATTTTCACTACAACACTCTTATAGCATATAAAAAAACAAATCCAACGAGGTGCAATATGTTGACCTTCAGGTGACCTTTAGCGAAATAATCATGAAATGTTTGTCAGTAAGCTCAGTACGCGTTCGGGGACGGTACATGAAGGAATTTCAATTTCATTGCAACAGTTTTTAGTTAAATCTTTATTTTAGAAGGTGTTCAAAATGTGCACCATGAACCTGGATACATTTTTGGAGGCGGTAAATAAATTCTTGCTGTACATTTTTAAGTTGCTCTGCAGTAATTGATCTACATTCATGTAGAACCCTTTGTCGCATGTTTTCTGCTGTTGTGGGAACATCATTGTAAACTTTACTTTTTAGGTGTCCCCACAGAAAGAAATCAAGTGGCTTACCTTAACCCTAAGATTTAATTTAATAATAATGCTCGTAAACATACTTCAGCCGATGAAAGGAGAATACGAATGTCTGTTTACAAGCACAAGGGACAATTACACGGTACACTGTTCCAATGAAATTGAAATTCCTTCATTTACTGTCTCCGAACGCGTACTGAGCTTACTGACAAATATTTCATCATTTTTTCGCTAAAGGTCACGTGAAGGTCAACATATTGCACCTCGTTGGATTTGTTTTTTTATATTCTATAAGAGTGTTGTAGTGAAAATATGTAGTCCCATTTAAAAAAAATTCGATGACCTTGAAATCTCGAAAAAAAATGACCTTGAGAAAAAAATTCGGCCCATCACCGTATTGGCGCCTTCGAACAGAATATTTTTCTCCCCTGATATTTTTTCTATCATACAAAATAAGCGATATATTTAAGGTGGTCAAGTTAGGTGAAATACCCTGTATATACCAATTAATAAGTATTATTTTTATTTATGTTTCTCTCTGAATTTCAATGCTAGGCAGAACCAAACCGTGCTTAGTGTCGCTTCTGAACAAACATACATACATTCTCCGGTCAAAATTTTTGGAAAAATCGATCTTGTGTTACGTATTTTCATCGTATAAAATCTCAAAAATGATATATCAAAGTTCCAGTCAAAAATTCGCAGTAGTATATGTAGATTCTCCAAGCATGTAAATGACCCTAACGCGGTGACTCGAAAGATTAGACCAGAAGTACAAGAAATCGTAAATCCAGTATCTGAAAACTTGACTTCTGCTGTACCGTTAACACGTTTCATAGAAACAAATACGATTTTATCATGTACATAACATTTGTAAGGTAAGAAAATACACATACATGGAAAGTGATAATTAACAACAAATTAAGTAATATAGTTGTATATTGAACAAAATTTGCAAGAAGGTCGGTCTTGGTACGCGATTTCAGAGTAATATTTAATTTCAAGCTTTGTCTTGTCTTTTCAGTATTTAATTTATATGCTATACACATCGTGTGTATTCTTACCACTATTATTTAGTGAATATAATCGGTTTCATAAGCTGTAAAACGAGAAAATATGAAACGCAAAATGTGAAATTGTTGATCTACGACACTTAAATAAAGACATTTGGGGATTTCATTATCAAAATATGAACCGCCTTATCGAGCAACCCCTTTAAAAGAATTTACACAAATTCAAAAGCTTAAGAATTTTTAGAGATATCAACGGCAGCTACAATTTGGAGCTCCTTTTTCATTTTTCTCTCTAAGCGCGCGAGGCCACGAAACGAGCCGCCATATCCCCTCCGCAGTGCACAGTGGGACGAACCAGAATGTAAAAACTGCGACATGGACGAAAATTTCAATTTCGGATTTTCACATTTTTAACTATTTCAATGTAATCCTTGGGCATTAAGAAACAAGGAGTCGCACAGAAAATTATTTTAAGTTGTTTAAAACCTGATTTTTTAACGATTTGTGCGTACACTTTTCGCAGCACCTATTCTTTGAATTAAAATATTTAATATTTGAATCCAAAAAAGTTTTTTTCATTATACCATACTATTGTACATACATTTGGCTACTGACTACCATTCAGAAATTTAGAATTCGACGAATAGTTATCGAAATTTTACCTTTTAAAAAAATTGTAAGTTATTGTTCATATAGCAGAAGATCCAAAAAGTCCCAAAAAACCATATCCACCACGTTAATCCCCAAAGTATGTACTTTAAGAAACTGTAAAAATATTCTGCGTTAACCTGCGGTCTTGTGAATAAATGGTGTTTAAATAAATGGAGAGAGGACGTAACTCATTCGGCGTTCGATCAACGTTTTTGTCTGCCAACTCGATTTCCTTCCCATTTATTTAATACGCTTGCTAAATTTATGTTTCATACAATTTTTACAATTTCGTTATTGTAAAAACTGTATGGAATGATTCAGACGAATTTTTATTTTATGTATCTGACATTTAATTTCAGAAATGTTACCTTAACAACGACAGCAGTTGTTTTTAGAGCTACTACATATTTAACACAATGGAAAACCTTAGGTTCAATTATTTAACAAGAAAAATTACAGAAAAGAGATAAGTTTTTTAATATATTATTCAAACAAATGATTGAAAAAAAATTATTTAGATGGTTAAATTCCACATTCAAAAACACAATTTCAAAAAAATTGGTACAAATACGATTAGTCGTTTAAAAGAAACTTGAATGTCCAGAGATTTACCTATTTTACCTTCTGCTTCTACAAGACAACTAACTCAATTTATTTCAAACCAAAGGTATCACAAACTTTAAACCTTTCTCATAATATTGAAATACCTTCAAGATATGAATTGTAAAAAAATTGTAAAATTAAGTAAAAGGGCAAAAATAAGTACGTTCCAATGCAAAGAATGCCATTCTTGTTAATTAATTATACTCAAAATTATTCTATTCATTTGAACGGCCATTTATAAACAATTGAAGTAAAACTTCCCTATTGCAATTTTTACAAAGTGTTTTGATTGTTTATCAACATATAAGTCATGGAGAAGTCATTGCAACCGGAAGTAACAATGTAGCTTGCCTGTAACAGCCTACACGAAAAGTCGAATATTTCATTTTGTAATTTGTTAACACAAACAGTTTTCAACTGATGGGGCATCACTTGGAGGTACTTGTTTGGGAATACTAGGACTACCTTATTTATGAGTTTCAACAACATCCATGCACTTTTCACAGAGATGTCAATCTCTGAAAAAGTCTCCACTTTTTTTGTTTAAAAACACTTTAAAGCTCAACCAGTAACACCATCTGAACCAAAAATATCTTATTTTATAGATTATTTAAGTACCTATGACTTTTGCATTCAATATTATCCCCGATCTTCGCTCAGTTCTAAAATATAAGCCGATAAGTAAATAAAGGTACTGATTTATACGGTTATACCGTTCCCAATGGTTTATTATTGCAAATCATTTGTTACTTCGAGCAGATCTAATACCTATCATACCTATGTAATCATAATTACGACAGTAATTAAATGATAAAACACCTATTAAAGCTTTTTTATGACACGTGTCTAATTCGGCTGGACGTACGTATTCTTTATATCTGTTGTCTAAATTATAATATATTACTTACTACATAAATTCTATAGGTTATAAATTACGATCTTTTTTACATAATTCAGATTGCGTATTATGAACGCTCTTATAACTTGGTCACAATTTCAAATCGGAAATGATATTGCACTAATCTATCCATTTTGCAACATTTGTGTCAGCAGATACGTACACCGTTCCTGTTTCGATTCTTCAGCTTTTGCATCTGGAATTATTACCAGACGCTGAACGATAAAACGACATTCAGTTCGACGGAAAGCGAAATTTAATAATGTGAACGGAAGATTGTAACTTTATATTATTCGTTTTAGAGATGAAACCATTAGCTTGAGACTAATGGTTTCGATTCTTTCACAAATAACTTTGTAAATCGAAACAGAATTAATTCACACAGTACCTACATATTTTGAAATGCGGGAACGTTTAGCGAAAAGGAAATGTTCAACATTCATCTGAATGAAAAACATTTGTTTGCGACATTTCAGAATACCGGAGTGATTTTTTTGATGAAATTCTGATGAATTGACTTTTCAGATGAATCGACACAGATCGATTCTGATTGTTTTAAAAGTACTACGAGAAGTGATATTACATTTATACATATTCATGTTTAATACGCGCATTACTTTTTTATTTATATCCTGTATAGTTTTTGGTATTTAACTTTAACACGTGTAATGACAACGGATAAGAAACCTACGTTCACACTTAAGTTTTTCGTAACAAATGTATTGACCAAAATAAATAATACACGTTTACAAACCGTATACAGTAGTGAAAACTTAACTACAATTGCAATAGTGTCAGGAATAGTACATTTTACGTATAAAATTATTTTGAAAAAGAACGTATGTGCAAATACTTTCTCCATTAGGTATACAGTAAATCCTTAATAAGTGTTCAAAGGCTCCTCGGCACTGAACAATAAATATTTCATAAACTAATGGTCATATGTGACTGAAACAAATATCATTGGCTTCAGAATTTCAAGCTCTATCACTGTGCTAAATCTCATTAAAAAGTCAGCGTTACACCTGGAGATCTCCCCTTGCCAGTGCCGAGAAGCCATCGAACACTCATCGACGATTTACTGTAGTTTCCTGACGATTCAAACTCCTGAAACGCTGCGAAAATTTCAAGGCACTTGAAAAACACCGTGAGCTCGCAGAAATTGGGAAATTGTTTTACAATTCTTGAAGTTTGCATACCATATATGTATACTAATACGTTCGGGTGTTAACAACAGAAATTACCCATCATAAACCCACGACGAACCGAGCGTAATCTGTTGTGACCTTGCCAGATGTTCACTTAGCACGGCAAAAATCACGACATTCTGTACACTCCGACCTAACAATCGCACGGGGCACGGTGGGCAGAAATTTGTATCTTAAAGATCTGCCCCATGAACATGAGCCAATATTTAAATGTACATAGAAAGAACATAAACAGATTTACAAACGACAAACATCACCGAGACGCGCAGTAGTCGAGGCAACACATTTGTATTAATCTTTGTAAAGTTACTTGTTTAGTTTTAAAATAAAGTATTAAATCGAAGTTGCTCTCCTTCGAATTTTTTTTAAATCGTCGGCACAATAAATGTACATCCTACCAAAACCTGAACCACTGTTAAATTATTATCCATGAGTCGGAACGCTATCTCTTAAATATCTTCAAAGTAAATTCCTTTTCTAATCAGTGCACAGAATGGCCATTTTGTTGAAATTCCATTACGATTTTGCTACTACTGTAGATCAAAATATCCGATCTGTAACGCATATTCAGACATTGGCAGACATATTGTGTGTATACTCATTCATCTATGCAAACAATGATGAAGAACAATATGGAAAACACACATGGTAAATATACTGTGCAAAGCTGTACCTATGTAACGTTTACAATCTAAGAAGTTATGCACCTCAAGCTCGAAAATAACAAGCAACAATAACTAGGATAAGAAATGGTCCCATCAGGGATTATTACATTCGTGCTCTCATCGCGTTGATTTTTGTGAAGGTCGTCATTAAGCGGTGTAATTAAATTACATGAAAGTACCTTCAATTTCCAAATAATAAACAATTTCGTAAATACATACAATAACACTGTTCAATCAATTCTAATTTCTTTCGATTTTCTAACCTGTAACGGGCGTTATAAATACGAATCTGCAAACCATTTTACCCCAGAACGTACAGTTTCTGAAAAAATCAATTGTAAAGGAATTTCGAAATTTTCAACTTTGTAATACTAATTCAGTTGCTTTCGAAACGAAATAATTCTCTGGTTTCTGCTAAACAAAATGATGTAACCTTTTATTATATTATAGACGTCTAAATATGTTTCAATAAGTGAAAAGGCACACAAAACACACTAATTTTTGCTGATATTTTTCAATTTATTTTAAAAACTAAGTGTCTAAGGGAAAATCTAACCAGATCATGCGATAGAGCAGATCTTTTGTCTAAAGTAGGCATCCAGGAAATCTGAAATCATATTTTGTTTTCAATAGAGAAGAGAAAGAGTTTAGCACAACACGCATTATTTTACAGTCGCGTCGATTTGACGCTGCTTTCTGGCAGTACATTCGTTTATGTTTATATGAAGCGATTCACACGTGACACAGGTTTCGGCGGCAACTTTGCGTCCTGTTTGCATAATATTTGTGTCAATTTTACAGCTGTAGCATACGAGCGGTCAAATAGTTTTAACAATCAGTAATTACTTGCTTTTAGTAATTTTTTTGATTACTTAAAGGAGTATTTAATACTATGTTTTTCGATTTAAGGGGAGATGGAGTCAAGTTGTGTAACTACTTTAGAAGGAGTGTGAAATCGTTTGATGAACTATATATAAAAATGAATAAAAATGTTTTTTAAATAATAGAAGGTTTATGAACTTATAATAAATGAAGAAACTAATAATAATTATCAAAAATGGTATCAAGATATTTAAAACCGGAACGCTTATATTTGTAATAGCAGTACTCCTGTAGTTTATTACGACATTGTTCTAATAAGAAAATCTTTAACAGTGAAGGAGCTAAATAATATTGGTCTGCCAAAAAATGTGACAATTTCTGAAAAGATGGTATTCTTCATGAAACCGAAGCTTTTTACGGAATCTTTACGCGACAGGAAATTCGAATTGTAAAAACACTTTTTGCACACAAAAATCCATGAAGTATATCTGTTTTTTCCTAAACAAGGATTTTGATACAGATCGGTCTAACAATAAATATGGAACTTACACCTGTTAAGAGACCAATGATTTAACGTCAAAACGACTCATATGGCAGGAGAAAATATTATAACAACTTCACTGGTATCCTTATAATTAAAAACAGCTTGATAAAAGTATTGAAATGTCGTGACAGCATCGGAAAAATACAGATACGACCCTAAACTCCAAATAAAACAAAGAAATTGTAACTTTCTAGCAAAGTTGAACAGAATTTTACACGACTAAACCATAATGAAAACCAGCAGTATCTAAGAGCATTGTCTTGACATTTAAACAAATAATGAGACTTAATTGTTTGCCAAGTGTCTACTCATTCAAAAAGAAATATTATTTAGAGAAGAAAGTACTTAGAAAAGAAGTATTATAATTCGTTATACGAAACTCTTATTAAATAAACTCCGTTTATTTAGTGAAATTCGATCATTTTAAATTATACGTTTCAATCTGAATATCTGGACTCCCGAGCTAGAGTATGTTAAGCCACGCTTTTCAAACTATGTATAGGAGAGCAAATCAAGGGTACAAAAACCTTATAACTTTGGAACCTTTCGGTAAGAATTCAACGGGAAACAATCACTACCTTAAACTATTAAATGAACGATGAACATTAAGTTCCCTACGTAATGGATTTTACACTGTTTGGCTCAGAATAAGATATGGAGTCAACATCATTATTACACTATTATATTAAAGACCTACAACGAAAAAATGTTTACCATTGGAAAAAATGAAGAATTTAATACGGGAAACATAAAATGTCATTTTTTTAAAACTGGACTTAATACACTCTGATTCTGGGGTCTAGGTATATAAAATCGTATTTATATATTCTGTTAATGATAAACCCACGGTCCTGGGTTTTCTTTAATAGAATAATTTTCTTTCTTCTCGATTCATGTAATTGACGATTATTAAGCATCATTGAAGTCATCGAAGCGTGCGCATTTTATGCGGCCTGAAGTTCTAATTGCATGTTTGTTCATCGCCTAGGTAAGTACGTACATAAATGAGCATTAACGTTTCACTGCATATGCATTCGTGGATTTATGACCTCGTGTGCACGCAAGTGTACATACTCATTTATTGCTGTCGTACGATTGTCCTTTACTACGAAATATAGTACCTAATCCCTCGATTGTATCATGAATCTTCGTAATTTGAATATTACGAACACAATTCATAATTCGAATGATCTGTTGTAATTTTCTATTATCTAGACAGTCTGTATTTATCATTTATGTAACTGAAGTATTTCTTGCAATGGTAAGCAGAAATAATTATTTTATACGTAACACTTTAATACGAAGCGGATAACAACAGTTTAATAAATCGTTCAATCCTTAGAAAGTGTGTAACATTATCACTTCTGTTAATTACGATGCTTGATCACATACTTTTGACCGACAACGTATGCCTAGGTGAACTAATTTCATAATCTTAATGTACAAAATCTGCCGTATACGAATATCTCACATTTGTCAAAATCAAACATATTTTTAATACTATGTACTTACTGCTAACCAACTCTGAATTGCTTTTTTCCTTGAACTGTCTCTAACCAATTCCGAACCATTATACTGATCGGAGTAGGTTGGAGACAGTTCAAGGAAAAAAGTAATTTAGAGTTGGTGATAGACAGATAATTTGTTTGTCTAATGAATATTAACTTCACCCAATCGTTGGTTATTACTTTACGCTGGCGTTGCAAGGCATCTCGTGGCGGTCGGATATTAATTTAGCACAACCTACATGTAACCCATTAATTTTACTCTTTTATTGATATTAAAAAATATTATTGTCAACGAGTTAGGTTTAACTAAAGTTTTTTGCAAACATCTCGGAAACTAAAACCAACTGGCGCCGCGGCAGTAACATACCTATATGTATACGAATAAGTTACTTACAATAATGATCCTGATAATATATTTTAAAATCACGAAAATCGGTGAGGAGTCTCCTATTCTAAATAATTACCGACAATTTAAATAGAATCAATTGCAGTACATTCAATATTTTATTAAATATTTTTAAATAATGGTTACTACAAAAAAGATCTGTTAATTTCTCCATGGGGGAAGACAGTGTAGGTATATTAAAATTATTTCTTAAGGTCAATAAAACAAACTAGGTAGAATACCAGAGAACATTAAAAATACAGATATGCGAAAATTATTGCACAAAGTTTAGTCTTGTACAGTTAAAGAATTATTTTTACAGGCGTATCAAGAAATCATAGTAACAAAATTACTACTATTTGATCGCTCCACTGGGCTATATGTTAGAAATTGTAAGAAGGGACTGTGGAAGAAGAATCCTTTTGCTGTTTCTTTCAAACATAATTAGTTTTTATATTTCATTCACGATTAATTAATATTGATTTTTCTTTCTTAGTATGTGTCGATTGTAATGGTGATTAATTAACATCCATACATTTTTTTAACAATTCTAATTGAATTTTAGTACAGTTAATGCCCATCATGCTATATTTGTATAATATTGTACAATTTATTATTATTGGCTTCATATATGTATAAGCTTCGGCCAAAAGCATACCTATAGAATATCGGTGAGCTTATCGATTAACTTAGTCCTCTCTGGTTTCAATGACCTTGAAATATGTTCTCAAGGTCAGTATTTTAAGAATTTTTTGCGTGCATATATAACGGCCGGTCGGTCTTAGTTTCAGAGATATACGCAAGAATATTGTGAATTTGTCGAGATATTACTTCCTCATGGATTTGAACGTGATCGTCATTTCACGCGGCTTATACCGCGATAGTATTGTGGCTGGATGCGTTATTGTTTTGCGATCTATATTGATTCATGCATGGGAACGTGAAGGTTAAAAGTAATTTCATAGAAGAACAAGTGAGGGAACATTTTTACAACAAACCATATATACACATACACACACATGCGCGCGCACCATGTGCAAAAAATCTCACCATACACCACCCAGTGTTAACTATGACCCAACATCCCACAGAACACAAGGCACGCGCACGCGCACGCGCACGCGCACGCGCACGCGCACGCGCAC
>NW_015374165.1:283804-297124 GCF_001272555.1 Dufourea novaeangliae | reverse complement strand
CACACACACACACACACACACACACACACACACACACACACACACACACACACACACAATATACTCTGGGGTCCGACGATAAAACTTTTTTCTTGTTTTCATAGATATTAATAACAAAATTTGTCGTTGGTGGGATGTTGGGTGCGTAGTTAACACTGGATGGTGTGTGGTCGGATTTATGGCACATGTTGCATTTGCGCGTATGCGCTCAAATGAGTGAAACTCCACCGTTCGGTTGGAAAATTATGTTACATTTCCAATAGAACTTTTGACTCACTTTACTTGCAAAGTGTTTCCATCGAGGTCAGAGTAAGTAGCATCCATTATCGCACGTAGATATCCCAGATACATCATGTATATCTTCCACCCTTCCTTTCTTACTATGACACGTAAACCGTTCGTTGTTCCATATTTGTATGGGTCAGTCTACTCCTGACACATACATCAGCTGTTCCATGTAGTAAAGTTGCCCTAATTGCCCGCAAAGGTCTGCGTAGTGAACTGGAAATATTTGTGTGCAGTTAACGCGACTTTACTATATGGAACAGCTGTGTTATAACACGTGTTGCAGCAATAAAGAAAAAAAGGAAAATATGAGGTATATAATGGTGTATCTGGGGTGTTTACGTGCGATAATAGATGCTATTTACCTTGCATCTGATTGAAAAATGGAAGCACATTGCAAATAAAGTGAGTTCTTCTATAATGTTCAGTTTCAAGAGAACGGTGGAATTACGATCCATGGTACCCTTGGGACTTTTTATCCTCATGACAAGTTGAATACGATGCAACAAAACAACATTAGACCTTGAATTTCAAAGTTAAGGTCAATTTTGCGATGAATTTCTTTAGCAGGTCTCCAGCGGTACCAAAAACATATAGAGTAACGCTGTGGTAGCCATGACATATAATTTTCAAACATTCTTTAGTTCTGGGTATGTATGTCAACTTCAGTGTTTTTACGTTTGTCCGAAAATAGTTTATGAATAATTAGTTTACAAATAACAAATACAATACTGGAGCAAGATAACATAGCCGTGCGCGTTTTACGATTCAGTTAAGCTGAGCGGCAGGCAGGACGATCGCCGTGATTCAGTACCACTGCCGTCGTCGCGTGTGTTGCAAAACTACTTCGCTTTTCTATTGAAAGGAAAGCATGATTTTGTAGTCTCCGTGGCGCCTTCCTTACCAGGAGCGTCTTCTCTATCGCATGCTCTAGGTAGATTTTCCTTTAAACCTTTGGTTTTTTAAATAAACTGGAAAATATCAGCAAAAGTAGATGTGTGTTTTGGGTGTTCGTTTCAATTCGACCATCATTTAAACATATTTAGATGTCTATAATACAATAACAATTTACATCATTTTGTTCGGAAGAGTCCAGAGAATTATTTCGTGTCAAAAGCAACTGAATAACTGTTACTGTAAAAGACAACAGACCTCCAAATATTGGAAACTTGCAATTCTTTTAAAAATTCATTTTTTTCAAAAACTTGACGTGCTGGGGAAAAACGGGTTATATGTAGGTTCGTATTCAGTTCATAACGATCTACCAAAAACGCCTATTGACGGTTATGAAGTATTTTACGAGTTGAACAGTGTAATTATATTACAGACATCACCTTTTGAATTTGTATTAATGCTGGCAGATCTTCGTTAAATACACTTATATCTTCATCTAATGACTTCTTGAAGCGCCGATGCAGACAAATTGCATTCTGCAATTGCATGATTGTATCGCTGGAACACAGAGCTCGTATGTAAATAAGAAGAAAGAATCATTAGATTAGACTATTAGAGAATGGAGTAGGTATTTGTCACTACAGCTTTGTCGTTCAGAATGAGGTTTGAGTTAGGATTTAAAGTTATCACTGGAGTAATAAATAAGTTACTCTTCATCCTTTTGTTGTGTATGTGAAGGAACATGATTACAATTTTCTTATAATTTCTTAAAGTTTAGAGCATAATGCAGTTACTGTTTACATTTCTCAAAAACGATCAATGAAATATCTCAAAGATTTAAACGAATAATATACTTTTTAGATGAGACGACTGCACAATATAAAAGGATTTCATAAATTTGACACACCATCTCAACGATTTTGTTTTTTCTGGAGAGTGGCATTTTTTCGCAACGGCACGGCGCATGGTGAATGGCTATGTGACAGAATTGGAGTTACTATCAAAAGACTATCTAGCAATGCGCACAAGGTTACAAAGACCATTGAATAATTAAATACATACAATTCAAGATTTATTTGAATGTACGAAAACATTTTTTAGAAATATTACATTTGACTATGTGAATCAGAGTGAACACAAGAAACATGCTGTTAGCTTACAAGCTCGCTTTGCAGCAGCATTACCAATCACTAGCTCTAGAAATCTCCACAGCTTTCACCACTGTTACAGACAGGAGTACAATATTATGTAAAACTTGCTCATGTGATAAAGATGGCTCTATTTTAATATCCTTGGTCACCCTGTCACCCAACTTCACTATTAACGATCCTGTCTGTGCTATTTATACTAATCCATCTTTATCCATTCCTGACGGTTTGTTTCAGCATCCCAAAAGGCCCGTGTGTCGTATGATATTTTCGGGACCCAAACATCTTTCGTAGCCTTATCCGACTTAAGCTTCCGCCTGTCCACTTAAAAAGCTTTCGGATGGCTCCACAATTAAGTTGGCCGGTGCGATACGCAACTGAGCATCCAGTAAATTCGTTTTATCGTTACATTAGGTGTGTTGTCTTTTTGCGTAGCATATTATGTAGTAGGAAGATGTCTCTATGCAACAATAATGACAGTATTTTTAAAAGTTACAAAATGAGATCACATACACATATCATGAATAATCTTAAAAAAGTAATACATGAGTATTGTTTCGGGATGAAAAGGTAAGAGACGCGTTCGTCAAAAGCAAATAAGAGAGGGCGCTCTCGCACCATACTGCGAGCCTGACAACGATTACGTGCGCCCAATGCCGATTTGCTAGTTTCGTCTCTGAATTTCGCGACCGTGGTGCGTTAGAGCGCGAGCTTGAGCATATTTACAGAATCTGCGCAACTCTGTCCGAAATATCGATCATCTATCGATAGTTTTTGCGATGATCAATATTCGTAGAACCAATCCGGCGCGTCTCTGAACAATCCTAACGAATTTTGAACGAAAACCACTAGAAACTTCGCTGCTCGCCGAACATTCTGTCGTGAACCTTTGCAGTCATTGCAGATCGTAACAAACCTCTCATTTTTCAACTCGGACGTTAATTATCGCAACACTACACGTGTTATATTTATCGCTCTCGACGCGCGAGTACAATTGTGACGAAAATCGGCGATTAGTGTAAATGATTTTCATGATCGCCTAGACGTATTGTGTACGGCACTCTCGATCACCACTTCGCGGCTCTCTAGTGCCCACCGAGTGTAATCGGGTTTTCGTGAGACATTGTTAAGACTCTCAATAATACTGTTTTGGCCAAGCTCCGGTGTGTTTTTTCGCTGCAACACCACCTTCACTTCGTATCCTTTTCAGGATAGAATTAGCTATCCTAGGGCGGTCAGTTCAATCCAATGAACGACGCGGCCCGCGATAAACTCGCATCACAAACAAGTATAAATATGCTCACTTTCAATAACAGGTTTGCAGAGAACATATTTATGGAATACAGAGCAAATAATATAATAATAATAATAACACTTATTGCGCCATCCGTCCACTTACAAGGTTTTTGGATATAATGAATATAATGATATAATGGTATGACGAATATAGTATAGTCCTAGCTTATGAGTCATATTACAGTCTGTGGATATCACATCGTTCTCTATACTATTCCAGTGATTTTATAACTACCCTTCACTCCGGTTGCTCTTCTTTCCATTTGTGCTTTGGTTCCTTATTTTTGCTTTATAGAGATCTCTTTCTCACTACCCTATATAAGTACCCCGAAAATATTCGTAATGCCTTAGCATCAAATTTTCTTTGAACTATCCCAACTATCATCGTCTCGTCCAGCTCCCACTTTTAATTCCCTACGTTCCCACATCTTAGGCGTGCCCATTGCTCTTTGTCCATTCTTTACAGAGAAAATAATATAAATGTAACAATATTTTTTTATAAATTATATTCTTATTCTTCAAACAAATTTTTAAGTTACTTTTTGGCATTACTTTTTTATCCCGACGTGCAACCAACAGCTATGCATTTCATTGTTTTTCTATATTTCAATCTATGCAATACAAAATTAAGTTCCTCTAGTATTAGTTCGCATTAATTCAAGACAAAAAAGAATACTAACCTCACATAGATGTAATTGATAAACCTGGTGAACTTGAATAAACTGAACCGATGTAACTTTCTATATCTAGACCCCAGAACCAGAGTATATTAGGTCCACTTTTAAAAAAATGAAATTTTACATGTTTCCTGTATTAAATATTTTCCTCTTTCCGATGGTAAAATTTATTGCGTTCTAAGACGTCTAGTTTTTAATATAGTAATCTAAAAATGATGACTGGAGCTGAAAGGGTAAAAAACACGTAACAAATAGTTGATTGATTTTACAGATCTTGTATTTTAACATTAAAACAAGTTTTTTCATATTTCTAGTAGTTGCATGCAAAATTTCAAAATTATTTAGGTCAAAAGAATTAAGAAAATTGAAAATAGAAAGAAGTTTAAGACTGAGAAAAGAAAATAAGAAACAGTAGAAAATAAATAATTGTATGAACTTTTTTTAAACAAAAATTATGACTAATTAATTAAATTTAATCTAAATGTGACATTTCATGAAAGTTTTTGAAAAGCACCCGCCTTCTTTTAGAATAACTTAAAAATCTCGGCATTAGAAAGTTATTTCCAAATAACTAAATAAAGCATTTGGAAGTTCAATCGTATGAATAACTATACCTTTATTACTAACATATTACATTTGTCAATTAGTATGAGAAAAAAAATAGTTAATCTTACCACGAAGAACTGTTTAAACGAACAAAAATAGATACTTTCACTTTTTACCTAAAGTAAACATGCCAATCACACTAATTCTACCTGGTGACATTAGAGCAGCGTTTCCCAAACTATGTTTTGCGGAAAGTGAATAAGTGTTCCGTGAAAAATTATTGTTGTGTTTTGTTTTAAATAATTAACGTTTGAAAATAATTGTTTGCTTTGTTCTTAACCGCGCTTAGATTTACTTATATTATTAATTATTTATATCTACCTAATCTACAAACTAACCGTGTTCCGTTACAATTTCAGGATGTGTGAAGTGTTCTGTCGGAGAAAAAGTTTGGGGAACGCTGCGTTAAAGTATATATGTACAATAATTTTTGTGCATATTTTAGTTCTCGAGATATCGCAGCACTTACCGGAGAAATAAATACCTGGTCCATATTCCCATCTTCTCCCTTATATTCTTAGAATTCATTCAAGTTTAGCGTTCCAGGTTTAAAACATGTCGAAAATAGCAAATTGTAATAATGAATCCATTATTACAATTGCTACATCTATTTATACACATGCTCAATGTATTCATGTACACTACCCACATTATTGTTTTGTAAAGCTACTTACTAGATTATTTTTTAAAATGTTCTTTTTAATATCTTATGAATCCAAAATGTCTACAGTTATGTTCAGTTGTTTTTGGCGATTAATTCCATTTCTCTCTTCCATTTTTCATCTATAAATCTGTGAAAACTAAAGTTGTCTGCAATTTTGTTCAAAAGACGCCCATTTTTACGGCTATTTTAAGTCTGAGGCACCTTTAAGCCCTTAAGGCGTCATGTGCTATCTGGGAGTCAACTAAAAAAATTATTTTGAAACGATTTATTCGACCTTGACATAAACTCAAGGTACTTTTCCTAAATTATTTTGAAGACTCAAGTAACAAAATACTTCATATGACTTATCCTTTGGAATATTAACCTTTATCCTGTTTCTCAAATAATCTATGCCCAAACCCATTTTTCATTACACCTAGAATTTAGTTTCTAACAAACGTGTAGTTATTCAAGGACACATGAGTCGTTGCTACATTCGTTTAATTAAACACGTATCGTAACGCGTAATAAAACGATTTTAGTGAGTGTATATTTCGCCAATTAAAACGAAAGGAATATGGCACAACTGTCCTGAATATAAATAATTGTCCAAAAAGGAAATCCATACCTTTTGAATCTTTTTTACCTTAAATCAAATAATACCTCTATGATTAAAGGCTTACCGTACTACACAATTGGAAAAATAATTGCACGTGCATATTCTTAAACCGGATATACATATGTATAGTGTATATCCGTTACTTGCTATGTATGTACGTACATCGTACACATTCTTTCGACATTTACTCCTTTTCAAGGTGATGCTTCACCCATTCACACGTACATCTCTTATCTCTCTGGCGGTGGATACGTAGCGCGCACCGACACATATTGCAAAACCACAAATTAAGTCTCATATATGAGTATGTAACTCGCGCGTCACCACGCGTACGCGGCCTTTGAGACGAGCTTGAGGTACAGTCCGCAGCAGAACGCTAGGAAACAGGAACTGTTGTTCATATCGGATGAGTGCAAAAGTTCTCATGGACTTTGCTCTGGACTCGGGAAGAGCAGACAATTTCATTTTATAATACAAAAATAATTTATTTAATGGATTATATAGTTCCTTATAAATGATGCTTTAGACGTATATGTATACACTCCCGTCTATAAGCATTAGTACAACTATTTGTACCAAAGAAATGCTGTTACTTCGTTACGATTATATTATTTTGCACCACATTCTTAACGATATACCGGCGTAAGTATTGGCTTTGAAAAATATGTATGCAATATCACAAATAATTTGTTAATGATTCTTTAAGTTTGATTCACAGTTGATAATTGTTCCAATATTTATAGACGGGAGTGTATCTGTTATTACATATTATTACTATAGCAGTGAGTAAACACTTATCGTTATGACATTTCTGTAACTAAAGTTAATTTGCTTTACACAAATCTATGTTTATATTTTAGACAGAATGTTTATAAAATAGGGTAAACATTTTTATGTTTATCAAGTAGGGATATCAGTGACATTCGACTACAAAAAGTAATTCGATAGTAGATGACATATTGAATGCAACAATATACATTACAACTGTTTTTATAAGTACGTTCGAAGTTTCGGAATTAGAGTACGTTACTAAATTTTGAAGGAGTTGTACAATCGAAGAATTTTCAAAAATATTACTTTGTCAACGAAAGTTTTTTTATAAAAGAATCTATCTTATAATTTTATAAGATCCTTACAAGGATAAAACGAATACATTGGCTATTACAATAAAATTTTACGTTGACATACTACGTCATCACACTTTCACGACTGAAAGTGGTAAAGAAAAGTACGTCTTAGGTATTATAAAAATGAGTAAAAGAAAGTATTTAATCTATTGGGTAGTCTTCGTAACTTTCTACGACTGTTAACCGGTGTTCTAAAGCACACGGTTCCCTCTATCATAAACGATATCTGGTTTGTCTTGAAGCAACATGGCTGAAGTGGTTTTGTAAGACTTCAAAGGACTAGAATTTATTCATTGTTAAATTGTTAAATTTAAAGTTTCTCCTCGACTAGGATCAACGTAACAGCTTCTCCAAACAGGTCACAAATGTTTATTACGGAATTTGTAACGTTCATTCCACTACAAAACTCGTACATTATTATGATACATAAAGGGAACATATGAAAGCTAATATTCAATATCATTTAAAAATAATATATCTCATTTCAGCACATCAATTTTTATTCTAAATAACTGTGTTACATTGCTAATGGTACACAATACATAAACTCAATTGTTTATTGTTCCTATAAGACCATATCATCTGCAATCATATCGCAATCATATGATATACAGAAAAACTTTTCCATTAATTCAATATTTCTAGGGACTTCTACCAAAACGTAAAATACCGGTATTTTTCGGTTGTACTCTCGTAACCATTATAGAAACAAAAATAAGAAAATACCGGTATATTTACCTAAATTTACCAGTAATTTTTTCAGTGTTCTTATTATATTACAATTTTCAAGATATTTATAAGCAGTTATTTAAAGCCTATATTATGTTAGCGAAGTTAGATTGAACCCGATATAGTACTGCAATCACTGTAATACCGAGAAACCAATGCAATTACCAGCATTTTTCTAGTACTGTGTCTAGTGTGATCGCGAATGAAAAAGACTAAGATAGTTCTCCCAATTTTCGATCAGCTAGTAAGACGTCGACACTTTTTTAATGAAGAAATGAAAAATAAATCTTTTTGATTTTAACAGTTAATTTTAACACTAATATAGATAATAGCAACGTAAATAATTAGGTTCTATGTATATTTAAATGTGGAAGATACAACTGAGAATAAAACTGATGACCCAGACGTCGATCTCTAATTTACGGTCGGAACTTGTCGATCGCTAATTGGCCTAGTAGTCGATCAAGAAAAAGGGAGTTATAAAGAAAGCTTAAAGCACACAAACAGGTAAAAAATAATTCTTAAACTAAAATGCTATTGACATCGTAATATTTATAAAAATTATCAAGAACTGGGTCTTGATCGACAACTGGGACAATTACCTTACAATGTTACAAAAGATACAATTGTCGGAACGACACATCGATTTCAAACGCCAAGTGTCGCGACATCAATCGGTACCATCTTATGGTGCATTTAGACCAAAAGAAAGAATGCTTGTTAAAAAGCGGCGGGGAGGGGGATTTTGTAATAAAGTATGCAACAAAATATATAAATCTTCAAAATTGAAATTAGTCTTAATAAAATTAAGAAACATTTAATCATAATGAAGAATAATGATTCACAAATAAATATTATTACAACACAAACATCAAAAAGGTATTTTAAAATAAACTTTTACTTGATATGTTTTTTTCTTGACTTAATTTAAATCAACAGATTTTTGTTATTCAGATGCAATTGCTAAAGGTGCTAAAGATGGTAACAGAAAATCAAACGACGAAGGAGTCTATGATAAGTGAAACATTCAGGCAGAAGGTGAAAAGCATCGAACAGATTATGTATTTCATATTGACGTTTATATGATGTACACAATTTTTAGAAAATCAAATGCAATCAAGCAAAGAAGTGAACAGGTTATGTCGCGTTCGTCCGCGCGGATTCTTTTTCGAATCCGCCTGGAGTTGTAAATTCCAGGCTTGACCGTCGTGTAACGCGTACAGTTGCGACTATTGCCCGCCAAATTAATATTAGGCAACTCTTTCAATAAGTGAGAATAAACAGGATAATTGCTCGACCGGTGGAGCTGATGAGTCGCGAGTACTGTGATCGTGACTTGTCGAATGATCGAACTAATACGTGACTTGTCGAATGATTGTTCGCGACGGAATGTTCAAGCCCGAATGACTCTTGTCGAAATGAGTGGTCGCGAATGATAGCTCGAGTCCGAATGACTGCTCGAATACGAATGCGTGACTTGTCGATACGAGTGCGTGATTGTCGATACGAGTATTCGAATACGAATACGTGACTTGTTGATACGAGTGTTGGCGAATGAATGTTTTGAGTCTGAATGACTGCTCGAATACGAATGCGTCACCGACCGAACTCACTGATGCCAGAATCGTGGGATTTTCACGCGAGCGCTTACTCTCTCCATGCCTCCCGTGGGTATTTTACACAAGCATATGCTAGCCTGTCCGTGAGCTCTGCCCCACTACGTCCTACTCGGCGCTCCCCAACACAAGCGTTTTCTACCTCTGTCCGTGTGCGTTCTGCTTCGGGTGTTCTTGGCAAAAATCCTACGTCACACGTTTACAACACAACGGCCGAGTGGCCCAAACCAGGTCAAAAATCTCAAATCCCAAGCAATCTAAACGCCGAGAGTCGAGAGCAGCATGAATTTTCCAACGCGCTCATGATGAAGACCCGGTCCAAAACCCCGTTCGTATCCCGATGCGACGGTTTTACTTTTTAGTTTTAATTATTGTGTAATTTTAGTTTGTAATTTGTCAGTAAAATAAAAGGTTCAAAAATATTAATTTAAGAAGCATTTTACAAAAATGGGAGATGTATTTATTCCTCTTTAATATTTAAACTTTATATTACACAAATACATATTCTCTTATACATACTATACACAAATTATTCTTACAATTAGATGTTACCTTCATTCTAACTATTGCAGTACATATATATGAAAACATTGAAAGAAAAATCCATTACGTTAATATGTTACGTACAGTAAAATGAAAGCTTGGAAGATATTAATTTGAGAAGCATTTTCAACATTCGATTTTTATATTAATGATATATTTCGCATTTCTGAGAACCGTTACAGTTGGTCCACGCACATGTGATGTTAGTGGTACTTTACTTTTCTATGTCTGAAAAGAAGTATGCATATTAATGTGATGGATTTTTCTTTCAATGTTTTCATATATATGTACTGCAATAGTTAGAATGAAGGTAACATCTAATTGTAAGAATAATTTGTGTATAGTATGTATAAGAGAATATGTATTTGTGTAATATAAAATTTAAATATTAAAGAGGAATAAATACATCTCCCATTTTTGTAAAATGCTTCTTAAATTAATATTTTTGAATCTTTTATTTTACTGGCAAATTACAAAATAAAATTATACAATAATTAAAAATAAAAGGTAAAACCGTCTCATCGGGATGCAAACGGGGTTTCGGACGTGGTCTTCATCATGAGCGCGTGAGAGAAATCATGCAGCTCTAGATTGCGTTTAGGATGTAATCTTTAGGTTGCTTGGGATTTGGGGATTTTTGACCTGGCTTCAGCCACTCGACCATCGCGTCGTAAACGTGTGAAGTGGGACTTTTGTCGAGAAGAACACCCGAAGCAGAGCGCACACGGACAAAGGTAGAAAACGATTGCTTGTGTTGGGGAGCCGCCGAGTAGGGCGTAGTGGGGCAGAACTCACGGACAGGCTAGAATATGCTTGGGTAAAATACCCACGGGTGGCATGAAGAGGGTAAGTGCCCGCGTGAAAATCCCACGATTCTGGCATCAGTGATCGAACTACGAATGCATGAGTTTCGTGTGACGTCGCGCTTCTGCAAAGTTCACCGAAGGCGTTACCAAAATTTGCATTCTTATTGGTTATGCCCTGAAGGGGAAGGCAAATTCCTGGATTTTTCCAAGTGACGTCGAGGTGGAAAACCTCTCCTTCAGGGCAAAGCAGACGCCAGAAAAATATAGCGCACGTGGTCGCGGTACGACTTGACCGCGACGAAATTTCGAGTCTCTTAACAGTTGGGTTTATGGCTGTATTGTCTGCGAGTCAGCGCGTCCCGGTAAGGCCCGGCGTGCATGGGTCCCCCAGGTTACCGTGCGCATGTGGCGGACTGCAGACCAAATGTTCGAGTCTTTTGTCTATTATTCCCTTTTGTTAACGAAATTGAAATTGCAAGAGGCCGGTATCGAAAATGTCTAAAATGCTAGGACGAAGGTAATTAAGTAATGAAAAGTAACTGTATCGTCCGACTCTATAGTCGTAATTTCGGGTCTACGACGGAACAGGTTATTAAAGGCGATACAAAAAGGCTAATTATAAACTGTCCTACATAATAGCATTTCATATCTAATACATATGTTGGAATATCTCACTGAATTAAAACAATGCTGCGGCGAGATAAATAAGGACCAACATGCACATCCACAGGCATCGTTAGAAGTTGGCAATATTGCACGTTCTTTAATTCTTTCATGCGCATACATTCTTCGACATTGTTCTTTTAAGTTTTGCGTCGTAAAAATATAATAAAATATATCTTCAAAAATGTAATGAGCAGAAAAAATTACTAGTATATATCGGTAAATATACTAGTATTTTTATACAGCGGTATAATATTATATCGGTATTTTCGTATTTCGATTTCTATTAGGGATTTGAAGGTACAATCGAAAAATATCGATATAATATCAAAGGTATACTGAAACCAATATTACGGAACACCGAAATATATACCGGTATTTTACAAGGACTTCTACCGAAACATAAAATACCGGTACTATACCGGTATGTATTTCGGTTTTCGATAATATATCGGTTTCGATATACCTTTACTGGTATAATACCGGTATCAAAGTTATACCGGTTTTAAGTCCCTGGGCATAATACCAGTATCAAATTCATACCGGTTTTAAGCCCCTGAATTTTCTACGTAAAACAGAGAATTAACACACATGTAAAGGAAAAATGCGATTAGAACTACGGTCGGTAGTATATGCATCTCAGTTAGTGAATTTATCTATGATCTAGATCACGTACGAGAATTTATCTAGATTACGTTCGAGTTGCATTTCAAATATATTATGCATATAATGTACATGATAACCGTATGTTTACTCCAATTCAAAATGTTTATCTCGCGTCTTTTACCGCATATCCGTCGATATTAATGACTAAAAAACGCATAAGTTTGAATCAACGACCCCTCTGAATTCCCTCCTTGGAACTGCGAAACACATTTACCGATATTTGTGTATGCGAATATTTGAATAAAATGGAAGAAATATGTATATGAAGAATCTAGGGGGAAAACAATCCTAGGCCAGGTTAACTCAGACGTGAATCCGTGGAGTTGAATATTTAACAAATCAATTAAACGCCTTATTTGCTGGCAGTAACAAAGGTTATTTTAAGTAAGAAGTCAAAAATTTTGTTTCAAGACTGGAAGCAAATTACAAAATTGTGAAACCTTTCTCGCTGCACGGTGGATTCTATCTGGCTTGCCCATAGATCTCACAATTTCCAATGATGAAAACGAAATTAGGTGGGAATGTGTAAGGACCAATAAAATTTTGAGGCGGTTCTCCCATTGAGCAACGCTTAATGGGAGAATGGGGGGGGAACCGTAATTTTGACATTTTCGTCTCGATCTGTAGAGGAGTAAAATGTCAACTTGCAAAAGGTTTTTAACAAATACTTAATCTTTGTAATCATGATTACAATGTGTCTAATCTTCAGGGTAAATTATTTAATCTATTCATTTGCGTATGAATTCTACGATATTGTGTTCATTTTGTGAATATTTCAAGATTATAAAATGTGACACGAATGTTGGGTTTGAATGCTATGTTGCTAATTCGGATTACCGTAGATCAGGCATGTCAAACTCATATGATATTACTTATGTATTATGTATTTATTAGACTCAATGTCAAGCTCAATGTATTGTATATTATACATACATAGTCGTTTTATATTTCATGTCATTTTTTAAACTAAAAAAATATTTTACATTTTATTGTATATTATAT